>NW_028180686.1:0-9572 GCF_964211825.1 Aythya ferina
CGGGACCCCCCCACTTGGAGAATATCCCCCCCCGAACCCCCCCCCCCCCATATCTCCATCCCCATCCCGGTAAAGGGCGGCTCCCCCCCCCCCCCCCTCCCGGTACCGGCGGCAGGGTCCCGGTGGCAGCGATGGGGATGGAGGCTCCGGGAGGGGGTGATGGAGGGGGGGGGGCACCGGTATCCGCCCCCCCACGACCCCCCCCTCACACCCCCGACCCCCCCCTCACACCCCCGACCCCCCCTTCACACCCCCGACCCCCCCCTCACACCCCCACCCCCTCCCTCCGGTCCCCCCCCCTCCCTCCCGTGTCCCCCCCCCACCCTCCGGTCCCACCCCCCCCGTCTCCGGTCCCCCCCCCCCCTCCCCAAACGGTTCCCGGCGCCCCCCCCGCCGGTACCGGGACCCCCCCCCCCACCGGGGAGCATTGGGGACCGTGCCCCCCCCCCCACCCCCCGACACTGCAGGGATTTATTTTTTTTTTTGGGGGGGGGGGGGACACAATGGGGGAGGTGGGGACCTGGTGGCTGGGGGGGAGGGGATTTGGGGGGGCTGCGATGCGATGGGGGGGGGCGTGGGGGGGTTGGGGACAGGAGGGTGGGGACCCCAGGTTGGGGACCACCTCCCCACCCACCTTATGGGGACGTGGGGGGGGGTCTGGGGGGGGTCTGGGGGCTTTTGGGGTGCGAGGTTGGGGACGGTGACAATGGGGACCCCCTCCCCATCCCCATTATGGGGACATGGGGGGGCTCTGGGGGGGTCTGGGGGCTTTTGGGGCGCAAGGCTGGGGACAGGGACATGGGGACCCCAGGTTGGGGACCATGGGGACCACCTCCCCATCCCCATTTTGGGGACATGGGGGGGGTCTGGGGGCTTTTGGGGTGCAAGATTGGGGATAGGACCGTGGTGACCACCTCCCCATCCCCTTTTTGGGGGCATGGGGGGGGTCTGGGGGGGGTCTGGGGGCTTTTGGGGTGCAAGGTTGGGGACAGGATCATGGGGACCCCCTCCCCATCCCCATTTTTGGGACATGGGGGGGGTCTGGGGGCTTTTGGGGTGCAAGGTTGGGCAGAGTGACAATGGGGACCACCTCCCCATCCCCATTATGGGGCCATGGGGTGGGGTCTGGGGGCTTTTGGGGTGCAAGGTTGGGGATAGGACCGTGGGGACCACCTCCCCATCCCCATTATGGGGATATGGGGTGGGTCTGGGGGGGTCTGGGGGCTTTTGGGGTGTGAGGTTGGGGACAGGAACATGGGGACCCCAGGTTGGGGACCATGGGGACCCCCTCCCCATCCCCATTTTGGGGCCATGGGGTGGGTAATGGGGGCAGTCTGGCGGCTTTTGGAGCTCAAATTTGGGGACAGGGCTGCGGAGACCACCTCCCCATCCCCATTTTTTTTTTGGGGGGGGGGCTTTTGGGGGGGTCTTTTGTCCCCCAAATTTGATGCCAGCCCCCATTCGAGGGGCGCGCACCCGGTGCGCCCACCCAACCCCTCTCCGGCGTCCGGCGTTCGGGGCTGCGATTTGGGGAGGCGGGCGCAATCTGACCGGGATGAGGGGTGCTGAGGGGGGGTCCCACGCCCCCCCCACGCCCCCCCCACGCCCTGACACCCCCCTCGCCGCCAGCCTGGGGGAGGAATTTTACCGGGAGGCCATCGAGCACTGCCGCAGCTACAATGCCCGGCTGTGCGCCGAGCGCAGCATGCGCCTGCCCTTCCTGGACTCGCAGACCGGCGTGGCGCAGAACAACTGCTACATCTGGATGGAGAAGACCCACCGGGGGCCCGGTGAGACCCCCCCCCCCCCGGGGTGGTCCTTGTCACCCCCTCCCTCCCCTCCCCCTGCCCTTTGTCACCTCCCCGCCCCGTGTCGCCTCTAGGGACACCCCCGTCTCCAAGCCGGGCAGGGGTCCCGTGCGCCCTGGGGTGGCACGGGGTGATCGTGGGCACCAAGGTGGGCACCCCAAGGTGTCCCCAGGTACCCCACGGTGTCCCCAGGTACCCCATGGCCAACCCTACAGGTGTCCCAACGCGTCCGCAGGCACCCCATGGTGTCCCCAAGCACCCTATGGCCACCCCAACAGGTGTCCCACCATGTCCCCAGGCACCCCAAGGTGTCCCCAAGCACCCCATGGCCGCCACCATGGGCACCCCACGGTGTCCCCAGGCACCCCATGGTGTCCCCAAGCACCCCATGGCCACCCCAACAGGTGTTCCACCACATTCCCAGGCACCCCAAGGTGTCCCCAGGTACCCCACAGTGTCCCCAAGCACTCCATGGCCACCCCAACAGGTGTCCCACCATGTCCCCAGGCACCCCACCATGTCCCTATGTACCCCATGGCCACCCCATGGTGTCCCCAGGTACCCCATGGCCACCCCTACAGGTGTCCCAACACGTCCCCAGGCACCCCAAGGTGTCCCCAGGTACCCCACGGTGTCCCCAAGCACCCTATGGCCACCACAACAGGTGTCCCAATGCATCCCTAGGCATCCCACCATGTCTCCAGACACCCCTACAGTGTCCCCAGACACCCCACCGTGTCCCCAAGCACCCCAGGGATGCTCCATGAGGCTGGGTTTAGGGTTGCGGGGCTGCCTTTGGGGTTGGGGCTGGTGTCGGGGCTGGGGGCAGGGTCCAGGTTTAGGGGCAAGGTCCGGGTTTGGGGTTGTGGGCCAGGTTTGGGGTCAGGGTATTGGATTTAGGGTCAAGACTTTGGGTTTAGGGGTCAAGATTTTGCATTTAGGGTCAGGGTCATGGGTTTAGGGGTCAAGACTTTGGGCTTGGGGTCAAGACTTTGGGTTTAGGAGTCAAGACTTTGAGTTTGGGGGTCAAGACTTTGGGTTTAAGGGTCAAGACGTTGGGCTTGGGGTCGAGACTTTGGGTTTAGGGGTCAAGACTTTGGGTTTAGGGTCAAGACTTTGGGTTTAAGGGTCAAGATTTTGGGTTTAAGGGTCAAGACTTTGGGCTTGGGGTCAAGACTTTGGGTTTAGGGTCAGGGTATTGGGTTTAGAGGTCAAGACTTTGGGTTTAGAGGTCAAGACTTCAGGTTTAGGGTCACAACTTTGGGTTTAGGGGTCAAGACTTTGGGCTTGGGGTCAAGACTTTGGGTTTGGGGTCAAGACTTCGGGTTTAGGGTCAAGACTTTGGGTTTAGGGGTCAAGACGTTGGGCTTGGGGTCAAGACTTTGGGTTTGGGGTCAAGACTTCGGGTTTAGGGTCAAGACTTTGGGCTTGGGGTCAAGCCTCTTGGACGGGCTCAAGGCCTCCATTTGCCTCCCATCCCTTGGGGCTCAACGGGGGTGGGCAGTGGGGTTCCGGGACAACATTAGGGTGGGGGTCTGGGTCTTGGGGGGGGGTCTGGGCCCGGTGGGGGCTGTGGCGAGCGCGGGGCTCCCCCAGGCCTGGCCCCGGGGCAGATCTACACCTACCCCGCGCGCTGCTGGCGCAAGAAACGGCGGCTCAACATCCTGGAGGACCCCCGGCTGCGACCCTGTGAGTTTAGGATTTGGGGTTTGGGGGGGGGGGGTCCCGGGGAGGGTCTCGTCCCCCTTTTTTCCCATCCCCGTGTCCCCCCCCCTCCCCAGACTGCGAGGCGCCCCTGAAGAAGGAGGGGGGGCTCCCCGAGGGGCCGGTGCTGGAGGCGCTGCTCTGCGCCGAGCCCGGCGACAAGAAGACGGAGCTGAAGGAGGAGGAGGCGGCGCTCGACTGCCAGGTCCGTCTGTCCGTCTGTCCGTCTGTCCGTCTGTCTGTCTGTCTGTCTGTCTGTCCATCCGTCCGTCTGTCCATCCGTCCCCTGTGCCCGCTTCCCCAGCCCTCCGTCTGTCCGTCCGTCCATCCATCCGTCCCCTCCGTCCCTCTGCCTGCCCATCCGCTTGGCCTCCTCCTGTCCGTCTGTCTGTCCGTCCGTCTTGTCCGTCCGTCCGTCTGTCCGTCCGGGCTACCCCAGCCATCCCCTTTGTCCGGCCGTCCGTCTGTCCGCCCGTCCTTTCCTCCGCTCCGTCCGTCCGTCCGTCCGTCCCCACGCCCGTCCGTGCGTCCCCGCGTCCGTGTGTCCGCCCGTCCCTGCGTCCGCCTGTCCGTCCGTGCGTCCGTCCGTCCCCGTGTCTGTCCCCGTGTCCCCGTGTCCGTCCGTCCGTCCCCGTGTCCATCCGTGTGTCCCCGTGTCCGTCTGTCTGTCCCCAAGTCCCTGTGTCTGTCCGTCCGTCCCCGTGTCCCCGTGTCCATCCCCGTGTCCCCGTGTCCATCTGTCCGTCCGTCCGTCCGTGTGTCTCCATGTCCGTGTGTCCATCCCTATGTCCCCATGTCCATCTGTCCGTCCCCGTGTCCCCGTGCCCGTCCGTCCGTGTGTCCCCATGTCCCTGTGTTTGTCTGTGTGTCCCCGTGTCCATCTGTCCGTCCCCATGTCCGTCTGTCCGTCCCCGTGTCCCCGTGTCCGTCTGTCCCCATGTCCCCATGTCCGTCCGTCCGTCCCCATGTCCCCGTGTCCGTCTGTCCGTCCCCGTGTCCCCGTGTCCGTCTGTCCCCATGTCCCCATGTCCGTCCGTCTGTCCCCATGTCCCCGTGTCCGTCCCCGTGTCCCCGTGTCCGTCCGTCTGTCTGTCCCCATGTCCGTCTGTCTGTCCCCATGTCCCCGTGTCCGTCTGTCCGTCCCCGTGTCCCCGTGTCCGTCCGTCCGTCCGTGACCCGGCTCCTTGCAGAAGCCGCCCCCCGGGGACTTCCCGCACGAGCTGGAGGGGGACGAGCTGGAGGACGACACCCCCAGGAGGAAAAACAAGGCCAAGGGCAAGGTGGGGGCACGGGGGGGGGCACGGGGACGGGGGGACCCCATAGGGACAAGGGGACCCCATAGGGATGGGGGGGGGCTTATAGGGACGGGGGGGGCTCATAGGAATAAGGGTGGGGGGGGCATAAGGACAAGGGGGGGGGGCAACAGGTACAGTGGGACCCCATAGGGACAAGGGGGGGGGCTCATAGGGGACATTGGGGGGGGCAATAGGGACAAGGGGGGGCCCCATAGGGTTGGGGGGAGACCCTATAGGTATAATGGGACCCCATAGGGACGGGGGGGGGCCCTATAGGGACAAGGTGACCCCATAGGGACAAGAGGGGGGGGGCATAGGGACAAAGGGGGGGCCCTGTAGGGTCAAGGGGGGGCCCTATAAGGACAAGGGGACCCCATGGGGACAAGGGGGGGGCCCTATAGGGGCAAGGGGGGGGCTCTACAGGGGCAAGGGGACCCCATGGGGACAAGGGGGGGGCCCTATAGGGACAATGGGACCCCATAGGGACACGAGGAGACCCCATAGGGTCAAGGGGGGGCCCTATAGGGATAAGGTGACCCCATGGGGACAAGGGGGGGGGCATAGGGACAAAGGGGGGGCCCTATAGAGTCAAGGGGGGGGCCCTATAAGGACAAGGGGGGGGGGTCTCTAAGGACAAGGCGACCCCATAGGGACATAGGGGGAGCCTTATAGGAACAAAGAGGGGACCCTATAGCGACAAGACGACCCCATGGGGGGAGGGGGGGGGGTCTCACCCCTTTTTTTGTGCCCCCCCCCCAAAAAAAAAAAGGCTTACGGCATCGGGGCCATGCGCAAGCGGCAGGACGCGGCCACGCTGGAGGACCGGGACAAGCCTTACGTGTGTGACAGTGAGTGGGGGGGCTTAAAAAAAAAAAAAAGGGGGTGGGGGGCACCCTCAGGACCCCCCCCATAATTTTTTGTGGCCCCCCCAGTCTGCGGGAAGCGCTATAAGAACCGCCCGGGGCTGAGCTACCACTACACCCACACCCACCTGGCCGAGGAGGAGGGGGAGGACGGCGCCGAGCGGCCCCCCCTGCCCTTCCACCGCAAGAACAACCACAAGCGTGAGCGCCGGGGGGGGCACAGAGAGCTGGGGGGGGGGATGAGTGAATATTGGGGGGTCCTGAGCCCGTCTCGGGGGGGTTTGAGCCAGCCCAGGGGGGCTTTGACCCGTTTCTGGGGGGCCTGGGGGGGCTCTGACTCTGTCCTGGGGGGTCCTGGAGGGCTCTGGGGGGTCCTGACCCTGTCCTGGGGGGTCTTGGGGGGGTCCTGAGCCAGCCCAGGGGGTCCTGGGGGGGTCCTGGGGGGGTCCTGACCCCATCCTGGGGGGTTCTGAGCCAGCCCAGGGGGGCTTTGACCCGTTTCTGGGGGGCCTGGGGGGGCTCTGACTCTGTCCTGGGGGGTCCTGGGGGGCTCTGGGGGGGTCCTGACCCTGTCCTGGGGGGTCTTGGGGGGGTCCTGAGCCAGCCCAGGGGGTCCTGGGGGGGTCCTGGGGGGGTCCTGACCCCATCCTGGGGGGTTCTGAGCCAGCCCAGGGGGGCTTTGACCCGTTTCTGGGGGGCCTGGGGGGGCTCTGACTCTGTCCTGGGGGGTCCTGGGGGGCTCTGGGGGGGTCCTGACCCTGTCCTGGGGGGTCTTGGGGGGGTCCTGAGCCAGTCCAGAGGGTCCTGGGGGTCCTGGGGAGGTTCTGAGCCAGCCCAGGGGGGCTTTGACCCATTTTTGGGGGGCCTGGGGGGGCTCTGGGGGGGCTCTGGGGGGCCCTGATCCATCCTGGGGGGTCTTGGGGGGGTCCTGAGCCAGCCCAGGGGGTCCTGGGGGAGTCCTGGGGGGGTCCTGGGGGGGTCCTGACCCAGCCCAGGGGGTCCTGGGGGGGTCCTGGGGGGGTCCTGACCCCATCCTGGGGGGTTCTGAGCCAGCCCAGGGGGGATTTGACCCGTTTCTGGGGGGCCTGGGGGGGTCCTGGTCCCATCCTGGGGGGTCCTGGGGGGGTTCTGAATGAGCCCAGGGGGTCCTGGTCCCATTCTGGGGGGGGTCCTGACCCTGTCCTGGGGGTCCTGACCCCATTCTGGGGGGTCTTGGGGGGTCCTGAGCCAGCCCAGGGGGGCTTTGACCCATTTCTGGGGGTCCTGGGGGGGTCTGGGAGGGCTCTGGGGGGGGCCCTGACCCTGTCCTGGGGGGTCCTGACCCAGCCCAGGGGGTCCTGGGGGGGTCCTGGCCCCACCCTGGGGGGGCCTCCCAGGAATTTTAGGGGCGGGGGGGGCTCAATTTTAAGGGGGGGGGCTCAATTTTGGGGGGAGGGGCTCGATTTTAAGGGGGGGGGGCTCAACACCCGGCTCCCCCCCCCATCTCCCCATCACCGTCTGGTTTTCCATGGAGGGGGGGCTCAATATCAAGGCGGGGGGGGCTCAATTTTAAGATGGGGGGGGGAGACACGAGGTTGGGGGGGGGGGGGGGGCTCGTTCCCAGCCCCCCCCCCCCCATCTCCCCATCACCAGCCGGTTTCCATGGCAACCGGTGCGAGAGGCACACAAAGAGCTGGGTGCGCCGGGGGGGGGGGCGGGGGGGGCGTCCCCACCCCCACCCAGACAATATTTTGGGGGGGGGGGACACCGGGGAGGGGGGGGAGGATTAATTAATTTTAATTATTTTTTTTTCTCCCCCCCCCCAGAGTTTTACAAAGAATTGAATTGGGTCCCCGAAAATCAGCGCCGGCACACAGGTACCCCCCCCACCCCCCCCGGTTAATTATTTATTGGGGGGGGTTAATTAATTAGGGGGGGGTCTCCTTAAGGATGGGGGGGTCGTTATGTGGGGGGGGGGATTGGTATTGGGGGGTGTGGGGGGGGTTAATCAGGGGGTGTTAGCAATGGGGGGAGCTAATTAGTGATGGGGGGGGTAATTAGCGATTGGGGGGGGTTATTAGTGATTGGGGGGGGGTTGTTAGCCAAAGGGGGGGGTAATTAGCAAATGGGGGGGCATTAATTATTGGGGATCATTAGTTAATAGGGGTTATTAGTGCTGGGGGGGGCTCGTTAGCAGGAGGGATTTTTGGGGGGGTCATTAGCAAGGGGGGGGTCATTAAATAGGAGGCTCATTAAGTAGGGGGCTCGTAATAAAAGGGGGGGGGCTCCTGAGCAAGGGGGGTGGGTCCTTAGAAAGGGGAGGGGCTCATTAGAAAAGGGGGAGGGGTAATTAGCAAGGGGGGGTCATTAGAAAAGGGGGGAGCTAATTATCAAGGGGGGGGCTCATTATAAATTGGGGGGCTCATTATAAATGAGGAGGGGCTCATTATAAATGGGGGGGGTCTAATTATAAGATAGGGGGGCTCATTATAAAATGGGGGGGTCATTAAATGGGGGGGCTCATTATAAAACAGGGGGTCTAATTATAAAATAGGGGTCTCATTATAAATGGGGGGTCATTAAATAGGGGGGGGGCTCATTATAAAATAGGGGGGTCATTATAAAATAGGGGGGCTTATTATTAAAACGGGGGGGGGGCTTATTATTAAAATGGGGGGGGACACATTAAATAGGGAGGCTCATTAACCAGGCAGCTCATTAGCAGGGCATGCAGGGTGATTACTGGGGGGGTCATTAATTTTTTTTTTTTTTCGGGGGGGGGGGGGTGTCTCAGTGCCCCCCCCCCCCCAGCGCTGACCCCGGCCTCTCTCTGCTGCCTTCCAGCCCGGAAAGCGCCGGACGGCTCGGTGATACCGACCGGGTATTGTGATTTCTGTCTAGGCGGCGCCAAGAAAACCGGCTGCCCCGAGGACCTCATCTCCTGCGCCGACTGCGGACGCTCCGGTGAGGCCCCCTTGCACGCCCGCCCCCTTGCACACTCGCCCCTTGCACACTCGCCCCTTGCACGCCCGCCCTTTGCACGCCCGCCTCCTCCACGCCACTCCTTTCACACCCCCGTTCCACTCCCTCCTTGCATCCCCTCCTTCCACACCCCCCTTGCACACCCGCCTCTTGCACACTCACCCCTTGCACACCTTCCTTGCACACTCGCCCCTTGCATGCTCGCCTCTTGCACACCCCAATTCCACTCCCTCCTTGCATCCCCTCCTTGCACACCTGCCCCTTGCACACCCACCCTTTGTACACTCACCCCTTGCAACACCCACCTCTTGCACACCCCTTCTTCCACTCCCTCCTTCCACTCACCCCTTGCACACTCGCCCCTTGCACGCTCGCCTCTTGCACACCCCAATTCCACTCCCTCCTTGCATCCCCTCCTTCCACACCCCCCTTGCACACTCACCCCTTGCACGCCCACCCCTTGCATGCCTGCCCTTTGCACACTCACCCTTTGCACACCCACCTCTTGCACACCCCTTCTTCCACTCCCTCCTTCCACACACCCCTTGCACACTCAACCCTTGCACGCCCCCCTTCCCCTCCCTCCTTGCATCCCCTCCTTCCACACCCCCTTTGCACACTCACCCCTTACACACTCACCCTTTGCACGCTCGCCTCTTGCACACCCCTCCTTCCACCCCCTCCTTGCATCCCCTCCTTGCGCACCCTCCTTGCACACCCACCTCCCTTGCACACCCTCTTTGCACACCTCCCCTCACTCACAGTTTAGCCCCGTGCAACACTCACATGCCCCCCCGTGCTTGCACACGCCTGTGTGTGGGCTTTCCGGCATGCTTGTGCAGGTGCTTGTGCACACGTACACGTCCTGAATGCTTGCACAAGAGCTGTGCACAATTCTGCAGCTTTCTCCGTGATCAGCGTGAGTGTGCACGTGTGTGCAC
>NW_028180685.1:0-9279 GCF_964211825.1 Aythya ferina
CCCCCCCAACCCGGTGTCATGGTGGGGGGGGTCGGGTCCGGCCGCAGGAGGGTCCGCAGGGACCGGTTCCGGGCCCCCCCCCCCCCCCCCCCCGGTCCCGTCCCGGTGCCACCGCGCACCCCCCCCCCCCCGGTAGCGGACACCGGGTCCCGTGCCCCCCCCCCACCGCCCCCCCCCCCCCCGGTGCCAGCTCTCGCCCCCCCCCCCCCCCCCCCTCCGGTCCTGTACCCCCGGTGCCAACCCGGACCCCCGGTTCCCGACCCCCCCCGGTACCGGACCCCCCCCCGGTACCGGACTCCTCGGTGTCCGCCCCCCCCCCCAGGTGCCCCGGTCCCGGATCCACCCCCCCCCCAGTCTGGGACCCCCCCAGTCCGGGACACCCCGGTCCCGTGTCCCCCCCCCCCCTTGTACCGGATCCCCCCGGTCCCGGTCCCGGCCCCCCCCGGTCCCACACCCCCCTGTCCCGGTGTCCCCGGTGCTGGACTCCCCCGGTCCCAAATCCCCGGTCCCGTACCCCCCCGTCCCGGTGCCCCCCCCCCCGGTCCCGGTGTCCCCCCCGGTCCCACACCCCCAATCCCGGTGTCCCCCCGGTCCTGCACTCTCCGGTCCCACACCCACGGTCCCGGTGCCCCCCGGTGCCGGTGTCCCACCCCGGTGGTCCCTCACCCCCAATCCCACCCCCCCCTTGTCCCGGTCCCTCTCCCGGTGCCCCCCAGTCCCACACCCCCCCCCGGTCCCGGTGCCCCCGGTGTCCCCGGTGCCGGTCTCCCCCGATCCCACACCCCCCTGTCCCGGTGCCCCCCTGTCCCGGTGTCCCCCCCCGGTGGTCCCTCACCCCCAATCCCACCCCCCCTTGTCCCGGTGCCGCCCCCGGTGCCCCCCGGTCCCACTCCCGGTCCCGGTGCCGGTCTCCCCCGATCCCACACCCCCCCTGTCCCGGTGCTCCCCTGTCCCGGTGTCCCCCCCCGGTGCTCCCTCACCCCTAGTCCCACACCCCCCCCCGGTCCCGGTGCCCCCGGTGTCCCCGGTGCCGGTCTCCCCCGGTCCCGCACCCCCATGTCCCGGTGCCCCCCGGTCCCGGTGTCCCCCCCCGGTGCTCCCTCACCCCCAATCCCACCCCCCCTTGTCCCGGTGCCCCCTCCCGGTGCCCCCCGGTCCCACTCCCGGACCCGGTGCCGGTCTCCCCCGGTCCCGCACCCCCATGTCCCGGTGCCCCCCATGTCCCGGTGCCCCCTCCCGGTGCCCACCCCCCCCCCGGCTCACCCCAACGCAGGAAATCCCGGACGTGCCTCTCGGTTTCGGGCTCGCCCTCGGCCGGTTCCCGGTGCCGCAGCCCCGCCGCCAGGGCCAGGAGGAGGTCGAGCAGCGCCTCCAGCCCCGGTTCGCCCCCCCCCAGGGCCAATTCCCGCAGCCGTTCCCGTCGCCTCCCCGGGGGCGCCGCCATCCCGGGACCCCCGGAGCCGCCGCCGCCGCCGTTCAACGCCGCGGCCCCGCCGCCGCCATCCGGGAGCGGTCCCCGGGGACCGGCGCTGCGCCCCCCCCCGGGCACCGAACCGGGCAGCGAAATTTGGGAAGCTCCTCCCGGGGGACGCCCCCTCACCGGGGCAGTCGCCCCCCCCCACCCCCCCACCACCACCCCCCCTCTACCCGGTACCGGTGCCTTACGGGAGAAACCGGGAACCGGGGCGGAGGCACCGGGCCGGGCACAGCAGCACCTGCGGGAACGGGACCCCCCCCACCCCCGGTAAGAGGTAGCGGGGGGGGCACCGCTCACCGGGACCCCCCCCCCCCCTCCTCCTCCTCCTCCTCCTCCTCTCCGTCCCGGGACACCCCGGTACACGCTGCCCCCCCCCCGCCCCGGTACACCGGGAGCGACCCCCGGGACCCCGGGACCGGTCCCCTGCCTCCCCCCCGAGACACGTTGCCCCCCCCCCCGGTTTACCGGGACCCCCACTCCCCCGGTACACCCGGATCCCCCCCCCGGGACCCCTCACTGCCGACCCCCGGGACATGGTACTCGGTACCGGGCCCCCCCCCACGGGCCCCCCTGCTCCCCCCGGTGTACCGGGACCGCCCCCCCCCCGGTACTCCGGTATCCTCCCCCCGGGACCCCTCACTACGGACCCCCGGGACCGGCCCCCCCACCCCGGGCCCCCCCTCCTCCAGCACATGCTGCCCCCCCCGGTATACCGGGCCCCCCCCCTCCGGTGTACCGGGACCACCCCCCGGTATACCGGGACCCCCGCGGTGTACCGGGACCCCCCCCCCCGTACACCGGGATCTTCCCCCCGGGACCCCTCACTACCGACCCCCGGGACCGCCCCCCCCACGGGACCCCCTGACCCCCCGGTATACCAGGACCCCCCCGGTGCACCGGGACCCCCCCGGTATACCGGGACCCCCCCGGTACACCGGGATCTCCCCCCGGGACCCCTCCCCCCTGCCCCCCCGCTATACCAGGACCCCCCCGCTATACCGGGACCCCCCCCCGGTGCCCCAGGACCCCCCCCGGTACACCGGACCCCCCCCGGTATACCGGCACCCCCCCCCCCAATACACCGGGATCTCCCCCCGGGGACCCCAATACTCGGTACCGGGACCCCCCTGGCCCTCCCCCCCCGGGACACCCCCCCCACCTCCCGGTGCCCCCCCCCGGTGCCGCGGCGCCCCCCACCGGCTGCCCCCGGCGCCGCCGCCGCCGCCGCCGCGCTGCGATGCCCGCGGGGCTGCCGCGGGTGGGGCCCACCGGGAACGGCGGGGGGGGGGGGGTGGGAAGGCCCCGGGGGGCGGCGCCCCGCGCGTTGCCCTTTTAAAGCGCGCTCGGGGCCGCGGGGCCGCCTTAACCCCTTCGTGCCCGCCGCGGCCCCGTTTGCCCCCCCCCCCCCCCCCCCAACCGGTGGCGGGAGGGGGGCGGGGTCGAGGCAAGGAGGGGGCGGGGCCTTTGCGATGCTTGGCTCGAGCTCAGAGCCCCCCCCCAGTGGAGACCCCATAGAACCCCCATACAGCCCCTAGAGATACCCCACAGAGACCCTATAGACCCCCCACCCTGACCCTATAGAGACCCTATAGAGCCCCCATCCTGACCCTATAGAGAGAAACCCTAAAGACCCCCCCCCGAACCTACAGAGCCCCCATCCTGACCCTATAGAGACCCTATAGACCCTATAGAGCCCCCATCCTGACCCTATAGAGACCCCACCCTGACCCTATAGAGAGAAACCCTAAAGACACCCCCCCGAACCTACAGAGCCCCCATCTTGACCCTATAGAGCCCCCATCCTGACCCTATAGAGACCCTATAGACCCTATAGAGCCCCCACCTTGACCCTATAGAGATCCTACAGAACCCCCATCCTGCCCCTATAGAGACCCCACAGAGCCCCAACCTGACCCTATAGAGCCCCAATCTGACCCTATAGAGCCCCCATCCTGACCCTATAGAGATCCTACAGAACCCCCATCCTGCCCCTATAGAGACCCTAAAGAGCCCCCCCCGAACCTATGGAGCCCCCACCTTGACCCTATAGAGATCCTACAGAACCCCCATCCTGCCCCTATAGAGACTCTACAGAGCCCCCATCCCGACCATATAGAGACCCTACAGAGCCCCTACAGAGACCCTATAGAGCTCCCATCCTGCCCCTATAAAGACCCTATAGAGCCCCCATCCTGCCCTGAGAGACCCTATAGAAACCCATCCTGCCCCTATGGAGACCCTATAGACCCCCTGCAGAGACCCTACAGGGCCCCCCTCCTGCTCCTATAGAGAAATGCCCTCCCCCGACCTCACAGCCCCCTGTAGGCCCCATATTCCCCTATAGACCTCATCCCCTCCCCATACACTCCTGGAGCTTCCCCTCGTCCCCATACCCCCAGGGCCCCTATAGCAGCTGTAGGATCCATAGTTCACCCCTAGTCCTTACACCCCCCTATAGCACCCACGTGCCCTATACCCCCTATAGCACCCTAAACTCACATCCACTCATATCCCCTATAGCACCCCATACTGCCCATTATCCCCACAGCACCCACACGACCCCCTAAAGCACCCTATACGTCCATCCCCTCGAGCACCCTATACTGCTTACCCCTCCCGTAGCACCCATACACATTATATCCCCTATAGCACTCTGGATGCCCTACAGCACCCTATACTCCTTACATCCCCTATAGCACCCTATATGTTCTACAGCACCCTATACTCCTTATACCCTCCCAAATACCCTATACCCCTATAGGACCCCACCCCCTATAGCACCCCATCCCCTATAGCACCTTATACTCCTTATATCCCCCAAATACCCTATAACCCTATAGGACCCCCATCCCCTATAGCACCCTATACTCCTTATACCCTCCCAAATACCCTATATCCCCTATAGAACCACCACTCCCTATAGCACCCTACAAACCTTATATACCTCCAAATACCCTATATCCCCTATAGTATCCCTACCTACTATAGCACCCTATACTCCTTATACCCCACCAATAGCCTATACGCCTATAGGACGCCCCATCCCCTATAGCACCCTATACTCCTGATACACCCCCCAATACCCTATATCCCCTATAGGACCCCCATCCCCTACAGCACCCTATACACCTTATACACCCCCAAATACCCTATAACCCTATAGGACCCCACCCCTCCTAGCACCTTATGAACCTTACACCCCCTCAAATACCCTATATTCCCTGTAGTACTCCACCCCCTATAGCACCCCATCCCCTATAGCACCCTATACTCCTTATACCCCCCAAATAACCTATACCCCTATAGGACCCCACCTCCTATAGCACCCTACAAACCTTACACCCCCTCAAATACCCTATATCCCCTATAGCACCCCATCCCCTATAGCACCCTATACTCCTTATACACCCGCAAATACCCTATACCCCTATAGGACCCCACCCCCTATAGCACCCTACAAACCTTACACCCCCTCAAATACCCTATATCCCCTATAGCACCCCATCCCCTATAGCACCCTATACACCTTATACACCCCCAAATACCCTATAACCCTATAGGACCCCCATCCCCTATAGCACCCTATACACCTTATACACCCCCAAATACCCTATAACCCTATAGGACCCCACCCCTTCTAGCACCTTACGAACCTTACACCCCCTCAAATACCCTATATTCCCTATAGCACTCCATCCCCTATAGCACCCTATTCGCCTTATAACCCCAAATACCCTATAACCCTATAGGACCCCCATCCCCTATAGCACCCTATACACCTTATACACCCCCAAATACCCTATAACCCTACAGGACCCCACCCCCTATACCATCCTATACGCCCTATAGCCCCCAATACCCTATACCCCTATAGGACCCCCATCCCCTATACCTCCCCCATAGCACTCCCGGAACCCCCACCCCAAAAAAAAACCCCAAAGGCGCCGTGTGGGGCCGGGAGCTTTATTGGGGGGGGGGGCTGCGCCCCCATGGCACAGCGGGGGAGGGGAAGGGGCCCCTATAGCACCCATAGGGTGGGGGGAGGGGGGACAAAATGGGGTGCGCGCGGGGGGGCGATGCCTATAGGGGATACGGGGAGTGGGGTCACGGTTGGGGTCACGGTTGTGGGGGGGGGTCCGGGCCCCCACCCCAAATCCATCGCGGGTGCTTCAGGAGTACATGGTGAGCTGCAGCCACTGCGGGGAGAAATGGGGTCACCGGGGGGCTATAGGGGACCTATAGGGGACCTATAGGGGATGGGGGGGGCGCACGGGGCCCTACAGGGGCTGGGGGCACCCGCAGGGGCGTTTTGGGGGCACCCTGTGGGGTTTGGGGGCTCCCTGTGGGGTTTGGGGGCTCCCTGTGGGGGATCCTCTATAGGGCTGGGGGCCGCTCCCAAGGGACCCTATAGAGTCACCTATAGGACAGGGAGCCCTATAGCGGGGGGATGCTGTAGGATCGGCGTCACCCTAAAGGCATTTGGGATCGGGGCCACCCCAAAGGGGTCTGGGGGGGCTCCATAGGGACTGCCCCCCCCCTCCCAGGGGGTCTCCTGCTGCCCCATAGAGGCTGGGCTCTATAGGGGTCGGCAATGCCCTATAGAGGGCTGGGGGCCCCTATAGGGGCGAGAAGCTTCCTAAGGGGATTTGGGGTGCTCAGGAGGAGGAATTTGGGGGTCCTGAGAGGGATTTGGGTCGCTCTCCAGGAATTTTGGGGGAAACCCTATAGGGGCTACGGGGAGCCTATAAGGACTGGGGGCGGCTATAGGGATTTGGGGCAACTTTTGAAGATTTAGGGTCCTCCAAGATCTGCGGCACAGCACGGAAAGCGGGGCAGCCCTATAGGGCAGGGGGGATGGCTGCAGGGGCTTGGGGTGCCCCCTGGGGATATAGGGTCTTCTATAGGGACCTGGGTGCTCCCTGAGGATTTGGGGTGTTCTATAGGGACTTGGGGTGCTCCCTAGGGATTTAGGGTCTTCTATAGGGACCTGGGGGCTCCCTGAGGATTTGGGGTGTTCTATAGGGACTTGGGGTGCTCCCTAGGGATTTAGGGTCTTCTATAGGGTCTTGGGGTGCTCCAATGGGGATTTAGGGTCTTCTATAGGGGCTTAGGGTGCTCCAATGGGGATTTAGGGTTTCTATAGGGACTTGGGGTGCTCCCTGGGGATTTAGGGTCTTCTATAGGGGCCTGGGGTGCTCCCTGGAAGCCTGGGGCCTGGTGGGGCAGTGGGGGCAGTTTTGGGGGGCCACCTCCTCCCCCCCAGTCCCAGGGACACCCCAAAATGGGATTGGGGGGGGGCGGCAGCCCCAAACCCACCTCCTGGAGGCTGACGCGGATCTGGCCGCTCCCGTCCCGATCCAGGGACTTGAAGGCACCTGGGGGGGACCCCAAAATCAGGGGGGGGACCCCAAAACCTGGGGTCACCACCCTGCACCCCCCCCCACTGTGTGGACACCCCCTGGGGACCCCATTTATTGGGGATCCTAATAAATTTGGGGGATCCCCAATAATCTTGGGGGGGTCCCCAATAATCCTGGGGGACCCCAAGAGCTTTGTGGGGTCCCTGGTAGGACTGGGGGGGTCCCCAAAACTTTGGGGGGTCCCCAATATCCTCTCACCTCCCCAAAACCTGGGGGGTCCCCAATATTTTGGGGTGACCCCAATATCTGGGGGGGGTCCCATTAACCCTAGGGGGGGTCCCCAAAACTTGGGGGGGTCCCCAATATCCCCAAATCTTGAGGGGGGGTCCCCATTATTCCTGCACATCTCCCAAACCTGGGGGGGTCCCCATTAGTTCGGGGGGGTCCCCAATATTTTGGGGTGACCCCAATATCTGGGGGGGGTCCCATTAACCCTAGGGGGGGGTC
This sequence comes from Aythya ferina, assembly GCF_964211825.1. NCBI lineage: Eukaryota > Metazoa > Chordata > Aves > Anseriformes > Anatidae > Aythya > Aythya ferina. The sequence continues at coordinate 7,345 of NW_028180685.1, forward strand.
CCCAAAACTTGGGGGGGGGTCCCACTATCCCCCCACATCCCCAAACCTCATGGGGGTCTCCCCACTCTCCCCACACATCCCCCAAATCTGGGGGGTCCCCAATAGCTCGGGGGGGTCCCCGACAGCTTTGGGGAGCCCCCCCCCAGGATTTGGGGTGCCCCCCCCTTACGGAACATGGCGTCGAGGCGCACGAGGCAGCTGATGAAGTTGTCGAAGTCGAGGTTCCCCCCCTCGTCCCCGTAGCGGCGCCCCAGCACCCCCCAAAGCTCGGGGGGCAGCCGGAAACCTGTGAGGGGGGGGGGGCACAAAAATACCCCCGCTGGATCCCCAAATCCATGCACCCCCCCCCCCCAAAAATAAAATAAAATAAAAAATACCCCCACCCCAAAACGCCCCCGAACCCCAAATGCTCCCCCCAGCTGCCCCCCAAGGATGCCCCCACCCCCCCCCCCAAATGCCCCCACCCCCAAAACACCCCCCCCAGCCCCCACTACCCCCCCATTTACCCCCCCAGCCCCCCAATTACACCCCCAACCCCCCGAATTACCCCCCTGAGCCCCCCCATTTACCCCCCCAGCCCCCCAATTACACCCCAAGACCCCCATTTACCCCCCCAGCCCCCCCTTTTACCCCCCATTACCCCCCCAGCCCCCTTTTTTTACCCCCAGCCCCCCTTTTTACCCCCCCAGCCCCCTTTTTTACCCCCCAGTCCCCCCTTTTACCCCCCCCATTACCCCCCCAGCCCCTTTTTACCCCCCAACCCCCCCATTTACCCCCCCCATTTACCCCCCCATTACCCCCCCAGCCCCTTTTTACCCCCCCAAGACCCCTCATTTACCCCCCCAGCCCCCCAATTTACCCCCCATTACCCCCCAACCCCCTTTTTTTTATCCCTCTGCCCCTCCCAAATTTGCCCCCCCCCACCCCGAAATTTGCCCCCCCCCCCCCCCACCTGCAGCCTCAAAGGCCCCCGGCAGCTCCTGGACCCCGATGGTCCCCGAGCGGTCGGTGTCGAACTGCTTGTACACCACCTGGGGGGGGGTCCCCAAAATCGGGGGGGGTCCCCAAAATCATGGGGGGGTCCCCAAACCCCCCATCTGCACCCCCCCACAAACTGCACGCCCCTAAACCCCCCCCCACTCCCCTTTTCCTCGGTGCCCTCCTTCATTTTGGGGTTCCCCCCCCCAAAGGGTTTCTTGTGCCCCCCCCCAAAAAAAAATTTGGGGGGCTGGGGGGGGCACATTAAAACCTGAAGTTTTTTTTTTTTTTTTTTTTTTGGGGGGGGGGGGCAGGTGAGCCCCCCCGCTGTGTCCCGTTCCCTCTATGTCCCCCAAAATATTTTGGGGTCCCCTGTGGCCCCCCCAGGTTTGGGATCACCCCCCCCGATTATGGGGTCCCCCCACGGATTATAATGCCCCCCCCCGATTATGGGGCGCCCCCCCCATTATGGGGAACCCCCCCCCATTATGGGGTGTCCCCCCCTCAAATTTTGGGGGTCCCACACACATTTTGGGCTCCCCCCCAATTTGGGACCCCCTCCCCCAAATAAAAATTCTGGGCTCTCCCCCCCCCCCAAAAAAAAAATTTGGGGGCCACCCCCTGAATTACGCCCCCCCCCCCCTCATATTTCCCAGCCTGGATTTGGGGTTCCCCCCCCCAATTATGGGTTCCCCCCCCCATTATGGGTTCTCCCTCATTATGGGTGACCCCCCCCATTACGGGTGACCCCCCCCCCGGATTTTTGGGGTGCCCCCCCCCCCATTTTTGGGGTGCCCCCCCCCCACCTGCCACTTCTTGATGTTGTTCCACAGGTACTTGAACTCCTCGAAGCCCAACTTCCCCGTCGTGTCGCTCTGGGGGGGGGTCAAGGAAAAAAAAAAAAAGGGGGTGGGGGGGCACGGGGACCCCCCCCCAACCCCAAAAATCGCCCCCCCC
>NW_028180684.1:0-9000 GCF_964211825.1 Aythya ferina
CCCCCCCACCCCACCCCCACGGCGCCCCCCCCCCCTGACACCCCCGCCCCACCCCCCCCAGAGCCCCCCCCAGCCCCCCACTCCACGCACAGCCCCCCCCCAGCCTCGCACACGCCCCCCCCCCCCCTTTTGCACACGCGTGGCCCCCCCCCCCCCCCCAGCCTCGCACACTCGCCCAGCCCCCTCCCACCCCCCCCCCACGCCCCCCCCCTCGCACGCTGTGGCCCCGCCCCTGACGGACGGACGGACGGACGGACAGACGGACAGGGAGGGGACGGTGGCGCCGGGTGGGGTCCTCGCCCCCCCCCCCCCTCCCCCCTCCCCATCACTGCTGGGGGACGGTGGGTGGGGGGTCCCCAAGGGCTTGGGACCCATCAGGGACATTGGGGGGGGGCCCAAAAGCTGGGACCCTGCTGGCCCCAAGGACATGGGGGTGGCCCTAAAGGGGTGGGAGCCATCGGGGACATTGGGGTGACCCCCATGGGTTTGGGTCACAATGGGGACATTGGGGTGTCCCCAAGGGCTTGGGGACCCATCAGGGACATTGGGGTGTCCCCAAAGGGTTGGGACCCATCAGGGACATTGGGGTGACCCCAAAGTCTTGGGATCCATCAAGGACATTGGGGTGACCCCATGGGTTTGGGTCCCAATGGGGACATCGGGATGTCCCCAAAGACTCGATGACCTTTGAGGTCATTGGGGTGTCCCCAAAGGCTTGATGACCCATCGAGGACATTGGGGTGTCCCCAAAGACTTAGAACCCATGAGGGACATTGGGGTGACCCCATGGGTTTGGGTCTTAATGGGGACTTTGGGGTGTCCCCAAGGGCTTGGGGACCCATCAGGGACATTGGGGTGTCCCCAAAGACTCGATGACCTTTGAGGTCATTGGGGTGTCCCCAAAGGCTTGATGACCCATCGAGGATGTTGGGGTGTCCCCAAGAGCTTGGGGACATTGGGGTGTCCCCAAAGACTTGGGTCCCATGAGGGACATTGGGGTGACCCCATGGGTTTGGGTCCTAATGGGGACTATGGGGTGTCCCCAAAGACTTGGGTCCTACTGGGGACATTGAGGTGTCCCCAAAGGTTTGGGCCCTACTGAGGGCATCGGGGTGTCCCCAAAAGCTTGATGACCCATTTAGGACATTGGGCTGTCCCCAAAGACTTGAAGCCATCAAGGACATTGGGGTGTCCCCAAAGACTCGATGACCCGTTGAGGACATTGGGGTGTCCCCAAAGGGTTGGGTCTTAATGGGGACATTGGGGTGTCCCCAGAGACTTGGGACCCATGGAGGACACTGAGTTGTCCCCAAAGGTTTGGGATCCATCAAGGACATTGGGGTGTCCCCAAGAGCTTGGGTCCTAATGGGGACATTGGGGTGTCCCCAAAGACTCGATGACCCATTGAGGACATCGGGGTGTCCCCAAAGTCTTGGGATCCATCAAGGACACTGGGGTGTCCCCAAAAGTTTGGGTCCTACTGGGGACATTGGGGTGTCCCCAAAGCCGTGGGACCCATGGGGGCCATTGGGGTGTCCCCAAAGCTTGGGGTCCTGATGGGGACATTGGGGTGTCCCCAGACCCCGGTCCCGTTCCCCACCCCCACCCCCCAGCCCCCTCCCCAAGTCAGCGGCAGCCGGGAAGGAGAAGGAGGAGAAGTGGGGGGGGAGGAGAGCAGGGACGGACGGACGGACAGACAGACGGACGGACGGACGGACAGGGGGGGGGGGGAGTGGCTGGAGAGCCACGGATACACGGACGGACAGACGGACGGACGGGGGGGAGGGGAGGGATGGCTGGAGATCCAGGGACAGACGGACAGACAGACGGAGAGACAGACGGGGGGGGGAGGGCTGGACGGACAGACGGACGGACAGAGGGGGTGAGGAGCGGATGGAGCCCCCACGCGGGTGGACCCGGGGGTTCACGGACGGACAGACAGATGGACAGAGGGACGGACGGACAGACGGACACGTGGGCTCACGGATGGAGAGGTGGAAGGATGGGTACGTGGACGGACGGACGGACGGACGGACGGACAGGTGGAAGGCTGGATTCACGGGCGGGCAGAAGGACAGACGGACAGATGGGCGGATGGATGGATGGATGGACAGACGGATGGACAGACAGATGGGTGGGTGCCAAAAGGATGGACGGACGGACGGACGGGCGATGGATGGATGGACGGACAGACGGATGGATGGATGGATGGATGGACAGAAAGATGGATGGTGGGATGGAAGAATGGACAGCTGGAAGGGAAGATGGACAGACAGATGGATGGATGGACGGACGGACGGACAGACGGATGGCTGGAAGGATGGATGGACAGATGGCTGGCTGGTTGGATGTCTGGAAGGACAGACAGACGGAAGGATGGATGGTTGGATGGAAGGATGGATGGACGGACGGACAGACAGCTTGGTTGGATGGAACGATGGCTGGAAGGACAGACGGACAGAAGGATGGCTGGTTGGATTAATGGATGTCTGGAAGGACAGAGGGACAGCTTGGTTGGATGGAAGGATGGCTGGAAGGACAGACGGACGGACGGCTTGGTTGAATGGCTGGTTGGCTGGAAGGACAGATGGACAGAAGGATGGCTGGTTGGATGGAAGGATGGCTGGAAGGACAGACAGATGGACAGCTGGATGAATGGACGTCTGGCAGGACAGACGGACGGTTTGGTTGGATGGCTGGTTGGCTGGTTGGCAGGACAGATGGACGGCTTGGTTGGATGTCTGGAAGGACAGACAGACAGAAGGATGGCTGGTTGGATGGAACGATGGCTGGAAGGACAGACGGACGGAAGGATGGATTGTTGGATGGATGGAAGGACAGACGGACAGGAGGATGGCTGGTTGGATGGAAGGATGTCTGGCAGGACAGACGGACGGCTTGGTTGAATGGCTGGCTGGCTGGACGGACGGACGGACAGCTTGGTTGGATGGATGGAAGGACAGACAGACAGAAGGATGGCTGGTTGGATGGAAGGATGTCTGGCAGGACAGACGGACGGCTTGGTTGGACGTCTGGAAGGACAGACGGACGGAAGGATGGTTGGATGGATGGATGGAAGGACAGACGGACAGGAGGATGGCTGGTTGGATGGATGGCTGGTTGGCAGGACAGACGGACGGCTTGGTTGGCTGGCTGGAAGGACAGACAGACAGAAGGATGGCTGGTTGGATGGATGGATGGAAGGACAGACGGACGGCTTGGTTGGCTGGCTGGTTGGCAGGACAGACGGACGAGTGGCGGCCCGCTGGCCGGGGGCACGCAGAGGCCGGCCGGCGGCGGCGGCAGCGGGGCCGCGCTCGGCACCTTCTCACCGAGTCTCTCTCTCTTCTTTTTTGTTTTCTTTCTTTTTTCTCTTTTTTTTTTGTGTGCTTTTCCTTCCTTCCTGCAATTTCTTTTTCTCCACGCTAAAATCACCCGGCCCCATCCCTCGATGTAAGTTGACGGCAGCGCCGCGGTTTGCTCTTAACACAAAAAAAAAAAAAAAAAAAAAATAGAGATGGGAGCAATAAGGAGAGAGGAAAAAAGGAGAAAAAATGGAGAAAAATGAAAAAAAAAAAAAGGAAAAAAAAAGGAAACAAAAAAGGCAGTAAGGGCAAAAAAAAAAAGCAAAAAAAAAGGGCAAAAGTAGGCAATAGGGTTGAAAAAAGGCAAAGAAAAAAAGGCAATAGGGGTAAAAAAGGTACAAAAGAGGCAGAAAAAAAAAAAAAAGGAAATAAGGGGAAAAAGACACAAAAAAAAAGGGAAAGGAAAGGCAAAAAGGGCCAGAAAAAAAAGGGGAAAAAAGGCAATAAGGGCAAAAAATGCCCCCAAAAAAGGCAAAGGAAGGGCAATAAGGCAAAGAAAAAAGGCATTAAGGTGAAAAAAAGGTGAAATAAAAGGCCCAAAAAAGGCATTAAGGTGAAAAAAGGTGAAATAAAAGGAAAAAAAAAAGGCAATAATGTGAAATAAAAGGCTAAAAAAGGGCGATAAAGCAAAAAAAAAAAAAAGGTGGAATGCCCAAAAAAGGCAATAAGGCGAACTAAAAGCCCCCCCCAAAAGGCGATAAAGCCCCCCCAAAAGGCGATAAAGCCCCCCAAAAAGGCAACGAGGACCCCAAAAAGGCAATAAGCCCCCCCCAAAACAAAAAAAGGCAACAAGGCCCAAAAAGGCCAAAAAAAAAAGGCCAAAAAGGGAAAAAAACAACAAAAAACCGTAAAAACACCCTAAAAAAGCCTAAAAAAAAGAGGCTCAAAGAGCCGGACCGGTGCCGCGGGGGGGTTCGGGGGGCGCGGGGGGCGCGCGGCGGGCTCTGACGCGGGGCCCCCCCCGTGTGTGTCCCCCCCCCTTCCCCCTGTCCCCCCCCCTTCCCCGTGTCTCTGTGTCTCCGCAGGCGGCGAGCTGGTGCTGCCGGCGTCCCCGGCGGGCGCCGTGGCGTCCCCCCCGTCCCCTCCACCGCCGCCCCCCCGGCGCTCGGCGGGCCCCCCCGGCTCCTCAGCATCTTCCTCCTCATCCTCATCCTCATCATCCTCCTCAGCGGGGGGGGGCGGTGGCTGCGGCCCCGACTGCGAGGAGCCGTCGGGTTTCGCCTCGGGCGAGGCGGCCGACGCCAACGCGCCGCCGGCCGACGACGAAGACTTTGGGGGCCACCACCAGCACCGCGGCGGGGGCAAGGCCACCGCCGGGGTCACCGCCGGGGTCACGCCGGGGGTCACGGTCACCGTAGCCGGGCCTTTACCGGGTTTGGTGCCGGCGGGCGAGCGGCACCCGCGGGAAGGCGGCGGTGGTGGCGTTGGTGGCGTTGGTGGCGGTGGTGGCAACGCGGTGGCGGGGAGGGCGAGGGTGACGGTGGCCCCCGTCACCTTGGGGCCCGGTGTCCCCACAGCAGCGGCGGCGCCGGGGGCCGTGGAGGTGGTGGTGCGCGAGGCCGGCGGCACCACGGGGATGGTGGTGGGCATCGTGGCGGCCGCCGCGCTCTGCATCCTCATCCTCCTCTACGCCATGTACAAGTACCGCAACCGGGACGAAGGCTCCTACCAGGTGGACCAGAGCCGGCGTTACATCGGGGCGGCCCCCCCCCCAGGAGGAGGAGGAGGAAGCCCCCCCGGAGGTGGTGGTGGTGGAGACCCCCTGGGAGCCCCCAGCGTCACCGTCGCCGGCTCGCAAAGTGGGGGGGGTCCCAAGGAGAAGGTGGCCGCCGGGCCCCCCCCCCAGCCCGCCAAAGCGGCCGGCAAAGCGCGGCGCAATAAGGACAAGGAGTATTACGTGTGAGGGGGGGGGTGGGGGCGGCGTGACCCCCCCCCCGGGTGGCATTGACCCCCCCCGGTGGCATCGAACCCCCCCCGGGGGCATTGACCCCCCCTGGGTGGCATTGACCCCCCCCCGGTGGCATCGAACCCCCCCCAGGTGACGTTGATCCCCTCTGGGTGGCATCGCCCCCCCCCTCCTTGGGTGGCACCCCCCCCCTCCAGGGTGGCATTGACCCCCCCCCCGGGGGCATCGTGACCCCCCCTGGGTGACATTGACCCCCCCCCGGGTGACATCGAACCCCCCCCGGGTGGCACTGACCCCCTTGGGTGACATTGATCCCCTCCGGGTGGCATTGACCCCCCCCCCTTGGGTGGCACCCATGTCATTGTCACCCCCCCCAGGGTGGCATTGACCCCCCCCGGGTGACATTGACCCCCCCCTGGGTCACATCGACCCCCCCTGGGTGACATCGACCCCCCCCGGGTGGCATTAACCCCCCCAGGGTGACACCCACATCATTGTCACCACCCCCCCCCCCCTTGGGTGCCATCATGACCCCCCCCCGGGTGACACTGACCCCCCCCGGGTGGCATTGTCCCCCCCCCAAGTGACACCCACGTCATTGTCACCCCCCCCGGGTGGCACCCACGATGTCACCCCCCCCCCCTTGGGTGTCATCACCCCCCCCCTTTTTGGGTGCCACCCCCACCCTTGGGTGCCACCCCCCCCAAAAAGGTGACACCCACCTTGTCACCCCCCCTCGGGACTGTCACCCCCCCGATGCCCCCTCCCCAATTTCCCCCCCCCCAAGCTGTGGGGGTGGGGGGGCGGGGGGGGGGTCCCTGCAAAGCCTGGGCTGGGGAGGGGGGGGGGCACCAAATTTTTCCGGGGGTGGGGGGCCCCCAAAATCGCGTGGGGGGGGCACCGGGGGTGGTCTTTGACCCCCCCCCGCCTCGATCCAAGCCCCCCCCCCGGGGGGCGTTTTTAATTCCTTTGGGATTTTTTTTTTATTATTATTTTTAATCCCCCCCCCCCGAATATTTTTTTTTTCCTCTTAATTTATTGATTTTGGAGCAAAACTCGCGGGGGGGGGGAGGGCTCCGGGAAAACTCCTCCCCCCCCCCCCAAAAAACCTCTTCCCCCAGCCTCGGTGCCCCCCTCCCCAAAATTAAAAAATAAAAATAAAAAACCCTGACCCCCCCCCAAAAAAAAAGGTGCCCCCCCCCCGCACAGAGGAATACACGGTTCTATACTTCGTACCTCGCCTCCGCCTCTTTCTGCGCCGTGCCCCCCCCCGCGGGACCCCCATTTATTTTTTGGGGGGGGGGGCTCAGGTAGCTGGGTGACCCCCCCCATGAATTCTTCCCCCCCCCCCCCAACCTAATCCAGGGGTGCAGCGATTTGGGGACCCCCCCTCCAGGGGGTGTAGGGGGTTGAGGGACCCCTCCCCCCCCCCCCCGAATAAATTTTAGGGCCCCCCCCCGAAAAAAAATTAGCCCCCCCCCCCCCCCCCCCCGGAGGATCTAAGCCCCCCCCAGACCCCCCCAAAAAAAGATTTTGCGCCCCCCAGGAGGACCCAGACCCCCCCCAGGAGTACCCCCTACGCACCCTTTACATACTCCTTACTTACTCCCTACATACCCCTACGTAACCTCTGTGTAACCTTTACGTAACTGCTGTGTAACCCATGTGTAACCTCTGTGTAATCCCTACGTAACCCCTATGTACCCCTACAGACTCCTTACATACTCCCTAAGTACCCCTCGTAATCCCTATGTAACTTCAATGTAACCCCTATGTAACCCCTACGTAACCCCTAAGTAACCCCTACATAACCCCTACGTACTCCTTACATACCTCCATGTACCCCTACATAACCTCAATGTAACCTCTACGTAACTCCTACAAAACCTCTACATAACCTCTATGTAACCCCTATGTAGCCCCTATGTACTCCTTACATACTCCCTAAGTACCCCTACATAACCTCTATGTAACCCCTATGTAACCTCAACGTAACCCCTACGTAACGCCTACATACTCCTTACATACTCCCTAATTACCCCTACGTAACCTCTCCATAACTCCTACGTAACCCCTACGTACTCCTTACATACTCCCTAAGTACCCTACGTAACCTCTGTGTAACCCCCATGTAGCCCCTACGTACTCCTTATATACTCCCTAATTACCCCTACGTAACCCCTACGTAACCCCTACGTAACCCCTACATACTCACTATGTACCCTACATAACCTCGAAGTAACTCCTACGTAACCCCTACACACCCCTTACGGATCCCCTATGTACCCCTACATAACCTCAACGTAACTACTACATAACCCCTACATAACCCCTACGTAGCCCCTACGTAGCCCCTACACACTCCTTACATACTCCCTAAGTACCCCTATGTAACCCCTACGTACTCGCTATGTACCCTACATAACCTCGAAGTAACTCCTATGTAACCCCTACGTACTCCTTACATACTCCCTAAGTACCTCACATAACCCCTACGTAACCCCTACGTAGCCCCTATGTAACCCCTACACACTCCTTACATACTCCCTAAGTACCCCTACATAACCCCTACGTACTCGCTATGTACCCTACATAACCTCGAAGTAACTCCTATGTAACCCCTACGTACTCCTTACATACTCCCTAAGTACCTCACATAACCCCTACGTAACCCCTACGTAGCCCCTATGTAACCCCTACACACTCCTTACATACTCCCTAAGTACCCCTACGTAACCCCTACGTACTCGCTATGTACCCTACATAACCTCGAAGTAACTCCTATGTAACCCCTACGTACTCCTTACATACTCCCTAAGTACTCCACGTAACCCCTACGTAACCCCTATGTAGCCCCTATGTAACCCCTACACACTCCTTACATACTCCCTAAGTACCCTACGTAACCTCTGTGTAACCCCTACGTAACCCCTACGTACTCCTTACATACTCCCTAAGTACTCCACGTAACCCCTACGTAACCCCTATGTAGCCCCTATGTAACCCCTACACACTCCTTACATACTCACTAATTACCTCTACGTAACCTCTACGTAACCTCTGTGTAACCCCCATGTAGCCCCTACGTACTCCTTACTCCCTAACTACCCCTACGTAACCCCTCCGTGCCCCCTCCATGACCCCACGTAACCCCACGTCCCCCCACGTGACCCCACGTCCCCCCACGTGACCCCACGTCCCCCCACGTGCCCCCCACGTGACCCCGGCAGCAGCCATGGAGGCGGAAGCGGCTCCGGCGGCCGCCGGTGAGCGGCGGGGGCGGCCCGGGGGGGGCCCGGGGGGGGTCGTGGGGGGTCGCAGCCCCCTGACGACCCCCCCCCAGCCCCGGAGGTGGTGGTGGTGTTCCTGGCGGACGGGGGGGCCGCGGCGCTGGGCCTGGAGCACGCGGCGGTGGCGGCGGCCGAGCTGCTGAGGAGGCTGCGGGAGGGGCTGCGGCTGGGGGAGGGGGCGGCCGCGGCCACCGCCCTGTGGTTGGTGTCGCCGCTGCTCGGTGAGTTTTTTTTTTGGGGGGGGGGTGGGCAGCGGGGGGGGCACCGGGGGGGCACCGGGGGGGTGGGGGGGGATGGGGAGGCACCGGGAGGGAGGGGGAGGGGGAAGGGAGAAGGGGAGGGGAGGGGAGGGGGAGGGCACCGGGAGGGAGGGGAGGGGGGGGAGCACCCGGGGGGGGCACCGATAGTTGGGGGGGGGCACTGGGGGGGGCACTGGGGG
>NW_028180683.1:0-8885 GCF_964211825.1 Aythya ferina
CCCCTTGGTATGATCCAACCCCCCCAAATTCCCCTTTGGTATGATCTGACCCCCCCATATTCCCCCTTGGTATGATCCAAGCCCCCCCAGACCACCATTGGTTCGTCCCAGCCCCCCCAAACCTCCCATTGGTATGATCTGACCCCCCCCAAATTCTCCCTTGGTATGATCCAGGCCCCCCCCAGACCCCATTGGTTCATCCCAATTCCCCCAAATGCCCCCTTGGTATGGTCTGACCCCCCCATATCCCCTTTTGGTATGATCCAGGCCCCCCCAGACCCCCCTTGGTTCATCCCAATTCCCCCAAATTCTCCCTTGGTATGATCCAGGCCCCCCCAGACCCTCTTGGTTCATCCCAACCCCCCCATAATTCCCCCTTGGTATGATCCAGCCCCCCAAATCCCTCTTGGTTCATCCCAGCCCCCCCCAAAACCCACCTTGGTATGATCCAGCCCCCCCAAAACCCCTTTGGTTCATCCTAACCCCCCCAAATCCCCCCGTGGTACGACCCAAACCCAAATATCCCCGTCTGGACCCCCCCAAACCCCTTTTTGGTATGATCTGAACCCCCCAAATCCCCTTTTGGTACAGTCCAGACCCCCCCAAAACCCCTTCTTGGTTCATCCCAGTCCCCCCAACCCCCCCTGCTACGACCCAACCCCCCCCAAATCCCCCCTTGGTATGTTCTGAACCCCTCCAACCCCCCCAAATCCCCACTTGGTACGTCCCAACCCCCCCCAAATCCCTCTTGGTACATTCTGGACCCCCCCAAATTCCCCCTTGGTACATTCTGAACCCCCCAAACCCCCCAACCCCCTCCCTTGGTACGATCCATCCTCCCTCCCCCTCCACCTCCTCTTTGGTTCCTCCCAAGATGGCGCCGGCCCCTCCCCCTGAGCCCCGACTTGGGGGCGGAGCCGCGCCGCGATTGGCTGCCGGCGGCCGGGCGCCGGTTGGCCGGGCGGCGGCGGCCAATGGGGAGGCGGGATACTGCGGGGTGCCGGCGGGGAGGGGAGGGGGGAGCGGCGACGGGGAGCGGGAGCGAGAGCGGAGGTGAGGGGGGGCGGGGGGGGCCTGGGGGGATTTGGGGGGGTCCGGGGGGGTTTTTGGGGGGCTGGGGGGGTCTGGGGGTCTTGGGGGGGATTTGGGGGGGGTTTGGGGGGTCCTGAGGGGGTTTCATGGGGGTTTGGGGGGTTCCGGGGGGGGGCCTGGGGGGGTTGGAAGGGCCTGGGGGGGGCCTGGGGGGGGTTGGGGGGGATTTGGGGGGCTGGGGGGGTCCTGAGGGGGCTGGGGGGGATTTGGGGGGGGTCCGAGGGGGTCCTGAGGGGGTTTGGGGGGGGCTTGGGGGGGTCCCGGGGGGGGCCTGGGGGGGTTGGAAGGGCCTGGGGGGGTCCTGGGGGAGGTTGGGGGGGTCCCAGGGGGGTTTGGGGGGGTTTGGAGGTCCTGAGGGGGATTGGGGGGGGTCCTGGGGGGGTCCGAGGGGGTTTGGGGGGGCCTGGGGGGGGCCTGGGGGGGTTGGAAGGGCCGGGGGGGGTCCAGGGGGGCTCTGGGGGAGCCTGGGGGGGCCGGGGGGGGTTTGAGGTGGTCTTGGGGCGATTTGGGGGGTCTTGGGGGAGGTTTGGGGGTCCTGGGGGGGGTCTGAGGGGGTTGGGGGGGGGTTGGGGGTCACTGGGGGGGGGTCAGGGGAGGTTTGGGGCTTCCCCCCTCCCCATTTCATCCCCCGAACCCTTCAGTGACCCCACAAACGCCCAGAAAAGAGCCCCCAACCTCCCAATTTCCCCCTCAATAACTAACTAATTAATGCTAATTATTAATAATTAATATTAATTAATTAATAATAATAATTGATACTAATTAATATTAATTTATGCCCCCCTCCCAACAAAACCAAGTGTCATGGCAGAGGAAATCCCTTTGGTGACCCCACAACCCCCCATTCCCCCCATAACCTCCCCATTTTCCCCCCCCAATAACTAACTAACTAATTAATTAATACTAATTAATTCTAATTCATACTCATTAATACTAATTAGTGCCCCCTCCCTAATAAAACCAGGCACCATGGTGGAGACAAAACCCTTTTGTGACCCTGAAACACCCTGAAGGACCTCCTACACCTCCCCATTTCCCTCCCCAATAACTAGCTAACTAATTAATTAGTACTAATTGGTATTAATTACTACTAATTAATACTAATTAGTGTCCTCCCCAGTAAAACCAGGCACCATGGCAGAGAGGAAAACCCTTTGGTGACCCCACAACCCCCCATTTCCCCCCCATAACCTCTCCATTTCCCCCCCCAACCTCCCCTTTTCCCCCCCAATAACTAATTAATACATTAATTAATGCTAATTAATACTAATTAATACTAATTAATGGCCCCTTCCTAATAAAACCAGGCACCACGGCAGCGACAAAACCCTTTGGCGACCCCACAACCCCCTATAACCTCCCCATTTCCCCCCCAATTACTAACAAACTAATTAATTAATACTAATTATTTCTAATTAACACTAATTAATACTAATTAACGCCCCCCTCCCAACAAAACCAAGCACCACCTCAGCGACCAAACCCTTTGGCGACCCCGCAACCCCCCCTAACCTCCTTGTTTCCCCCCCGACCCCCCCATTCCCCCCCCAATCACCCCCAATCACCCCTAATTAATGCTAATTACCCCTAATTACCGCTAATTACCCCCGCAGCCACCATGGCGGAGGCGCCGGCCGAGGCCCTGCTGCTGCTGGAGCACCGCTACGCCTGCGCCGAGTGCGGCCACCTCTCCCCCTCCCTGGAAGCCGCCCTCCTGCACCACCAGACCCACCTCACCCCCCCCCCGCCGCAGGTCAGCCCCCCGCAACCCCCCGGAGACCCCCCGCAACCCCCCCCCGGCGCCCCCCAGCCCCGTTTGGAGCTTTTTGGGGCTGGGGGGGGACGGCGGCGGTGGCCGAACCCCCCCAGTACCAGTGCCTGGAGTGCGGGCAGCTCCTCCTGTCCCCGGGGCAGCTCCTGGAGCACCAGGAGATGCACCTCAAGCTCTTGGACCCCCCGAAATTTTTCCCGGGGGGGCTCAAAACCCCTCAAATCGCCCCCCCGCAAGCCCAATTGCCCCCCCCGGGGCAAATTCACTACGAGTGCTTGGAGTGCGGGGCGTTATTTACCAGCCAGGACGTGTGGCTGGCGCACCGGCAAAGCCACCGGGGCGAAACCCCCGGCCAAGCTTTGGTGGATTTGGAGCATTCCTACCCAAAAGCCGAGGAGCTTTCGGGGGCCGGGGGGGTCGCTTTAGACGCCGGGGGGCTTTCGGGGGGGGGCAACGCCGTGCAGCTCCTCCTGTATGAGTGCGGGGAGTGCCTGCAGCTCTTCCAGTCCCCCAAAGATTTCGTCGAGCACCAAGCCGGCCACGTCGTCATCGCTCAACTAAAAACAGGCGAGGAGGAGGAAGAGGAAGAGGAGGAAGAAGAGAAGAGGGGGGAGGAAGCAGCCTGCCCCCCGCCCCCCCCGCAGCCCCCGGCGGGGATTTCGGGGCCCCCTCCCCAAAGCCAGCACCGCTGCGCCGAGTGCCTGCGCCTCTTCCCCTCGCCCCGCCGCCTCCAGCTCCACCTCCGCGCCCACCGCCTGGGGGCTTTCGCCTGCCCCCTCTGCAGCAAGGTGCTGCCGTCCCCCCCCGCCCTGGAGCAGCATCTGGGGGGGGGCCACGGCGGGGAAGCCAAATTCCTCTGCCTGGATTGCGGCCAAGCCCTGGACACCGAAACTTTGCTCCTGGCCCACCGCCGGGCCCACGGCGCCAACCCCCTGCACCGCTGCCCCTGCGGCAAAACCTTCGCCAACTTCACCAAGTTCCTCTACCACCGCCGCACCCACGGCGCCCTCCCAGCGCTCCCAGTGCCTCCCAGTACGCCCGCGGACGACCTCCCGGCTCCCGTTTTAGAGGAAGAGGAGGAAGAGGAGGGCCCGGCGGGGTCTTTCCGCTGCTCGGCCTGCGGGAAGGGGTTCTCCAAAGCCCCCCAGCTCGCCCGGCACCAACGCTTCGTGCACCGCCTGGAGCGCCGCCACGCGTGCCCCACGTGCGGGAAACTCTTCAAAAAGAAGTCCCACGTCCGAAACCACCTCCTGACCCACACGGGCGAGCGGCCCTACCCCTGCGGCGACTGCGGCAAGGGCTTCAACTCGCAGGCCAACCTCCTGCGCCACCGCCTCACCCACACGGGCGAGCGGCCCTACGCCTGCCAGCTCTGCCCCAAGCGCTTCACCCAGTCCTCCACCCTCCGCCAGCACCTCCTGGTCCACGCCCGCCGCTCCCCCTACAAGTGCCCCGAGTGCGGGGTCCGCCTGACGCCCCCCCCTGCCGCCACCAGGTCCTGTCGCCCCCTCCTGCATCGGTCCCACCACCACCGACCCCTCGAGCACCCCCATAAGTGCCCCGAGTGCGGGCGCTGCTTCCCCCTGCGGCGTCTCCTCGATGGGCACCGGTCGCTGGGGCACGGGGGGGAGGAGGGGGCGTATAAATGCCCCCGGGGGGGGGGAGGGGGGCAAGGGGGCGGTGGAGGGGGTGTGGGGGGTGGTGGAGGGGGTGTGGGGGGCGGGGGGAGGCGGTTGGGGTGCGCGACGTGCGGGAAGAGGGGTGGGAGTGGGGGGAGGCTGAGGGGGCAGGAGGGGGGTGTGGGGGGCGTGGGGGGGTCTCCAGGGGGTGCAGTGGGTGCAGGAGATGCAGGGGGTGCAGTGAATATAGTGGATGCAGTGAACGCAGTGACTGCAGTGGATATAGTGACTGCAGTGAATGCAGGAGACGCAGTGACTGCAGTGAATATAGTCAATGCAGGGGATGCAGTGGATGCAGTGAACGCAGTGACCGCGGCGGATATAGCGACTGCAGTGAGTGCAGCGGATGCAGTGAATGCAGTGAGTGCAGTGAACATAGTGACTTCAACGGATGCAGTGACCGCAGTGGACGCAGTGAATATAGTGAGTGCAGTGAACGCGGCGACCGCAGGGACTATAGTGGATGCAGTGAACGCGGTGAATGCAGTGAGCATAGCGACTGCGATGACCGCGGGGACTGCAGGGACTGCAACGAACGCAGTGAGTGCAGTGAATGCAGTGAACCCAGTGACTCCAGGAGCCTCAGGAGCTGCAGTGAACGTAGTGAACGCAGTGAACCCAGTGACCCCAGGAGCTGCAGTGAACGTAGTGAATGCAGCGAACGCAGTGAGTGCAGTGAACGCAGTGACTCCAGGAGCCTCAGGAGCTGCAGTGAACGCAGTGAATGCAGTGAACCCAGTGAGTGCAGTGACCACAGGAGCTTCAGGAGCTGCAGTGAGCGCAGTGAGTGCAGTGAATATAGTGACTGCGATGACCACAGGGACTGCAGCGAACGCAGTGAACGCAGTGAGTGCAGTGACCCCAGGAGCTCCAGGAGCTGCAGTGAACGCAGTGAGTGCAGTGAACGCAGTGACTCCAGGAGCCTCAGGAGCTGCAGTGAGCGCAGTGAATGCAGTGAACGCAGCGACCGCAGCCCCCCCGCGCCGCCCCAAGTCTCTGGAGTGCGCCGAGTGCCGCAAGCTGTTCAGCACCGAGACGTCGCTGCAGGTCCACCGGCGCATCCACACGGGCGAGCGGCCCTACCCCTGCCCGGACTGCGGCAAGGCCTTCCGCCAGTCCACCCACCTCAAGGACCACCGGCGGCTGCACACGGGCGAGCGGCCCTACCGCTGCGGCGACTGCGGCAAGGCCTTCGCCATCGCCGTGCGCCTGGCCGAGCACCGCCGCATCCACACCGGCGAGCGGCCCTACCGCTGCCAGGCCTGCGGCAAGGCCTACCGCTCCTTCTCCAACCTCTGGAAGCACCGCAAGCTGCACCGGGCGCCCCGTGACCTCATCGGTGACGTCACTGGTGATGTCACCGCGGTTGGTGACGTCACGGTCGCCGGTGATGTCATTGTGGCCGCCGCCGCCCCGGATTTTGGCAGTGCCCTGGCCATCATGGAGACCATCGAGATCTACCCCGAGCCCCCTCCCCAAAATGATGGGGCTGGGGGGGGCGTTGGGGGTGGGGGGGACCCCCCTGAGCAAGGGGAGGTGGTGGGGGGGGACGGGGAGACTGGAGGGGGGGTGTGAGGGTCATTGGGGGGGGATAAAGGGGTTTTGGGGAGAGTTTGGGGGAGATTGGGCAACTTTGGGGGGCTTGAACCCTTTTTTGGGGGGGTTGAACCTCATTTTTTGGGGCTCAACTTCTCATTTTTGGGGTTGAACCTCTTTTTTTGGAGTCAAACCTCTTTTTTGGGGGTTGAAAGTCTCATTTTTGGGGTCGAACCTCTTTTTGGGGTTGAAATTCTCATTTTTTGGGTCGAATCTTTTTTTGGGGTTGAATTTCTCATTTTTGGGGTCGAATCTCTTTTTTTTTGGGGTTGGATTTCTCATTTTTGGGGTGCGAACCCCTTTTTTTAGGGGGGTTGACCCCCTTTTTTATGGGGGCTCGCTCCCCTTCTCGGGGGGGCTCCGGGCGTTACCGCTCCTTCTCCAACCTCTGGAAGCACCGCAAGCTGCACCGGGCGCCCCGTGACGTCACTGGTGACGTCATCGGTGACGTCACCGCGGTTGGTGACGTCACGGTCGCCGGTGATGTCATTGTGGCTGCCGCCGCCCCGGATTTTGGCAGCGCCCTGGCCATCATGGAGACCATCGAGATCTACCCCGAGCCCCCTCCCCAAAATGATGGGGCTGGGGGGGGCGTTGGGGGTGGGGGGGAGCCCCCCGAGCAAGGGGAGGTGGTGGGGGGGGACGGGGAGACTGGAGGGGGGGTGTGAGGGTCATTGGGGGGGGATGAAGGGGGTTTGGGGAGAGTTTGGGGGAGATTGGGCAGCTTTTGGGGGCATTGAGCAACTTTTAGGGGGATTCAGAAACTTTGGGGGGGGCTTGATCCCTTTTTTTGGGGGTTGAGCCTCATTTTTGGGGGCTCAACCTCTTATTTTTGGGGTTGAACCCCTCATTTTTGGGGTTGAACCTCTTTTTTGGGGTTGAATTTCTCATTTTGGGAGTTTTACCACAATTTGGGGGGTTGAACCTCTCATTTTGGGGGTTGAACCACATTTTTGGGGGGTTGAAATTCTCATTTTTCGGGTCAAAGCTCTTTTTTTGGGGTTGAATTTCTCATTTTGGGGGTTTTAGCACAATTTGGGGGGTTGAACCTCTCATTTTTTGGGGTTGAACCCCTTTTTTGGGGGGGTTTACCCTTTTTAGGGGGGCTTTGAGCCCTTTTTAGGGGGCTTTGAGCCCTTTTTGGGGAGGCGTGACCTCTTTTTGGGGGGGGTTGGTGCCCTCGGGGGGGGATTTATCCCAATTTTGGGGGGATTTGTGGCACTTTGGGGTGGCATTGATCCCTTGGGGGGGGGGTTGAGCCCTTTTTGGGGTGGGTTGAGCCCATTTTGGGGGAGTTTGACTCTTTTTAGGGGGGGCCGAGCCCCTTTTTGGGGGGTGTTGAAACCTTTTTGGGGTGATTTTCCCAAATTTTGGGGTCCTAAGTGGGTCAGGGAACCCCTTTGTCACCCCCCCGGGGATATTCTTCGTGGCTAATGCTCTTTTTGGGGTGATTTTGCCCAAATTTGGGGTCCTAACGGGGCCTCGTCACCCCACCAGGGACATTTCTCGTGGTCGCGTCTCTTTTTGGGGTGATTTTCCCCAATTTTGGGGTCCTGAAGGAGCTGCAGGACCCCACATCCCCCCCCCATGGACATTCCTGATAGCCGCAGCCCCATTTTGGGGGGATTTTGCCCCATTTTGGGGTCCCCACACCACCCTCTTTGTGTGTGTCCCCCCCACCTACTGCTGTGCCCCCCCCCCATTGCTTTGAGGGGGGGGGCGATGTCTCCTGATGTAAATAAAAGCAAGAAAAAAACCCAAAATGTGATTTTTTTGGGGGGAGGGGGGCATTTAGGGGGGAGTTATTGCCCCGGGGGGGGGGTTATTGCCCTATTGGGGGGGTCTCCCATCGTTTATTACCCCTGGGGGGGGGAATTATTGCCCCTGGGGGTGGGTTATTGCCCCGGGGGGGGGATTATTGCCCCTGGGGGGGGTTATTGCCCTATTGGGGGGTCTCCGGTGGTTTATTACCCCTGGGGGGGGATTATTGCCCCGGGGGGGTGTAATTGCCCCGGGGGGGGGTTATTACCCCCTTGGGGGGTCCTTATTGCCCCCCGGGGCTCATTATTACCCCTATGGGGGGCTCCCCAAACCCCTCCCCTAGCCCCTCCCCCCTCGACCCCACCCCCTCCAAACCCCGCCCCCCGAAGCCCCACCCCCTTAGGCCCCACCCCCTCGAGCCCCACCCCTCTAAGCCCCTCCCCCTTTAAACCCCGCCCCCTCCAAAGCCCCGCCCCCCGCCGCCGCCGCCGCCGCTCTCCCGCCGGCCCCGGGGCTGCAGCGCCCGCGCCCCCCCCCCCCCCCCCCACGCCCCCCCCCCCCGGCGCCGCCCCGCCCCCCCCCGCCCGCCCGCTCCCACGCGGGGGGGGAGGGCGCCCCCCCCGACCCCCCCCCCCCCAAAAAAAAAAAAAAAAAAAAGGAGGGGGGGGCCCCGACCCCCCCCCCCCAACACCCCGGGGGGGGGAGCCCCGGAATTTGGGGGGGGGGGGAGGGGGGAAGTGCCCCCCCCCCCCGGACATTTTTTGGGGGTTATTTTCATCTTTTTTTTAAATCATTTTTTAAAATTATCATTATTTTTTAAATCGTTTTTTATCATTTTCCCTTATTTTTTATCATTTTCCTTATTTTTAATAATTTTTCCTTATTTTTTTAATCATTTTCCTTATTTTTTTCACCTTTTTCGTTATTTCTTACCATTTTTCCTTATTTTTTACCATTTCCCTTTTCCTTTTCAGTTTTCTTTCATT
>NW_028180682.1:0-8738 GCF_964211825.1 Aythya ferina
GGGAGGGAGGGGAGGGGGTTAAGGGGGAGGGGCTTAAGGGGGGCGGGGCGTGGAGGGGGGCGACGGGGGCCGGGGTGGCCCAGTGCGGGCCAGTAGGCACCAGTACGGCCCAGTACGGCCCAGTACGGCCCAGTACGGGGCTGTAAGCACCAGTAAGAACCGCTACGGGGCTGTAAACACCAGTAAGCACCAGTAAACACCAGTAAGCACCAGTACGTCCCAGTAACACCAGTAAGCATCAGTAAACACCAGTAAGCACCAGTACAGGCCTGTAAACACCAGTAAAAACCAGTACGCACCAGTACGGGGCTGTAAACACCAGTAAGCACCAGTACGTCCCAGTACGGGTCTGTAAACCCCAGTAAGCACCGGTACAGGGCTGTAAACACCAGTAAAAACCAGTACACACCAGTACGGGGCTGTAAACACCAGTAAGCACCAGTAAACACCAGTAAGCACCAGTACGTCCCAGTAAACACCAGTACATACCAGTACAGGCCTGTAAACACCAGTATGCACCAGTATGCACCAGTACAGGGCTGTAAACACCAGTAAGCACCAGTACAGCCCAGTACGGGCCTGTAAACACCAGTAAGCACCAGTACAGGCCTGTAAATACCAGTAAGCACCAGTACGGGGCTGTAAACACCAGTAAGCACCAGTAAACACCAGTACGGGGCTGTAAACACCATTAAGCACCAGTACGCACCAGTATGGCCCAGTTCGGGCCTGTAAACACCAGTAAGCACCTGTAAACACCAGTATGCACCAGTATGCACCAGTACGCACCAGTATGGGCCTGTAAACACCAGTAAGTACCAGTACGCACCAGTATGGCCCAGTTCGGGCCTGTAAACACCAGTAAGCACCACTTCAGGGCTGTAAGCACCAGTACATACCAGTACACACCAGTAAGCACCAGTATGGGCCTGTAAACACCAGTAAACACCAGTACGGGACAGTAAGTACCAATGCATACTAGTTCGGCCCAGTAAACACCAATATGTCCCAGTATGGGCCTGTAAACACCAGTAAGCACCACTACAGAGCTGTAACCACCAGTACATACCAGTATGCACCAGTAAGCACCAGTACGGGGCTGTAAACTCCAGTACATACCAGTACGGGCCTGTAAACATCAGTAAACACCAGTACGGGACAGTAAGTACCAGTACACACCAGTTCGGCCCAGTAAACACCAGTATGGCCCAGTACGGGTCTGTAAGCACCAGTAAGCACCAGTACGGCCCACTAAGCACTAGTAAGTTCCAGTACGGGCCAGTAAACACCAGTACAGGCCAGTAAACACTAGTAAGAGCCAGTACACACCAGTAAGCACCAGTACAGGCCAGTACGGCCCAGTACATACCAGTGCAGCCCAGAAAACATGATTATGGGCCAGTGCAGGCTAGTACGGCCTAGTAAACACCAGTACAGGCCAGTGCAGGCCAGGAGGCACCAGTATGGGTCAGTAAACACCAGTATGGGCCAGTATGGCCCACCAGTAAACAGAGTAAACAGTACACACCAGTAAACACCAGTATGGCCCAGTGCGGCCCAGTATATACTAGTGTGGCCCAGTACACAGCAGCGTGGCCCAGTAAGCCCACTGTGGCCCAGTATGGCCCACTGTGGCCCAGCATGCACCAGTGCATCCCAGTATGAATCAGTACATACCAGTACACACCAGTGTGGCCCAGTACAGCCCAGTGCAGACCAGTACACACCAGTGTGGCCTGGTACACACCAGTACAGACCAGTACAGACCAATGTGGCCCAGTACACACCACTGGGGGCACAGTGCAGCCCAGTGCACACCAGTGGGTCCCAGTAAGCACCAGTAAGCACCAGTGCTATCCCCAGGGTGTCCCAGTGCCCCCAGTACTCCCAGTGCCCTCAGTACTCCCAGTGTCCCCAGTGTGTCCAGTGCCCCCAGTACTCCCAGTACCCTCAGTGTGTCCCAGTGCCCCCAGTGTGTCCCTGTGCCCCCAGTGTGTCCCAGTGCCCAAAGTGTATCCCAGTGCCCCCAGTACTCCCAGTGCCCCCAGTACTCCCAATGTGTCCCAGTGTGTCCCAGTCCCCCCAGTGCCCCCAGTGTGTCCCAGTATCACCAGTGTGTCCCAGTGCTCCCAGTACTCCCAGTGTCCCCAGTGTGTCCCAGTCACCCCCAGTGTATCCCAGTCCCCCCAGTATGTCCCAGTCCCCCCAGTACCCCACATTCACCCACTCCTGGCAGTGCCACGAGGAGTGACTTGGATTCCTTTATTGCCACCACCACCAGTGCCACCAGTGCCACCCCCAGTCCCTCCCAGTCCCTCCCAGTCCCTCCCAGACCCCCCCAATCCCCCCCAGTCCCCCCTCACCCCCCGTCCCCCCGCCGCCCCCTCAGCTTTCCCTGCAGCGCCAGGCAGGCAGGCGGCAGCACCCATGGGTGCAGGGTGTCCCAGTGCCCCCAGTACTCCCAGTCCCCGCAGTCTCCCCAATAATCCCAGTATGCCCCAGTGCTCCCAGTACCCTGAGTGTGTCCAAGTACTCCCAGTGTGTCCCCAGTGCCCCCCAGTACTCCCAGTGCCCCCAATAATCCCAGTGTGTCCCAGTGCTCCCAGTACTCCCAGTGTCCCATTGTGTCCCAGTGTCCCCAGTGTGTCCCAGTATCACCAGTGTGTCCCAGTGCTCCCAATACCCCCAGTACTCCCAATGTGTCCCAGTGTGTCCCAGTCCCCCCAGTGTCCCCAGTGCCCCCAGTGTGTCCCAGTACCCCCAGTGTGTCCCAGTACTCCCAGTACCCTGACTGTGTCCCAGTACTCCCACTGCCCCCAGTGTGTCCCAGTGCCCCCAGTACTCCCAGTGTTCCCACTGTGTCCCAGTGCTCCCAATACCCCCAGTACTCCCAATGTGTCCCAGTGTCCCCAGTGTCCCCCAGTATCACCAGTGTGTCCAAGTGCTCCCAGTACTCCCAGTGCCCCCAGTGTGTCCCAGTGACCCCAGTACTCCAGTGCCCCCAGCGTGTCCCAGTGCCCCCAGTACTCCCAGTGTGTCCCAGTGCTCCCAATACCCCCAGTACTCCCAATGTGTCCCAGTGTGTCCCAGTCCCCCCAGTCCCCCCAGTGTGTCCCAGTATCACCAGTGTGTCCCAGTGCTCCCAGTACTCCCAGTTCCCTCAGTGTGTCCCAGTCACCCCCAGTGTATCCCAGTCCCCCCAGTATGCCCCAGTCCCCCCAGTCCCCCCACATTCACCCAGCGGTGCCACAAGGAGCGACTTGGATTCCTTTATTGCCACCACCACCAGTACCACCAGTATCACCCCCACTCCCTCCCAGTCCCCCCCAGTCCCCCCCCAGTCCCCCCCCAGTCCCCCCCAGTCCCTCCCAGTCCCCCCCCATTCCCCCCCAGTCCCTCCCAGTCCCTCCCAGTCCCCCCCAGTCCCCTCACCCCCCGTCCCCCCGCCGCCCCCTCAGCGCTCCCTGCAGTGCCAGGCAGGCTGGCGGCAGCACCCATGGGCGCAGCTCCGGCCACAGCCCCCCGGCACCCATCAGGAGGGCTCCCAGTGCTCCCAGTATGTCCCAGTATCACCAGTGTGTCCAAGTGCTCCCAGTACTCCCAGTGTCCCCAGTGTGTCCCAGTGCCCCCAGTACTCCCAGTGTGTCCCAGTGCTCCCAATACCCCCAGTACTCCCAATGTGTCCCAGTGTGTCCCAGTCCCCCCAGTGCCCCCAGTGTGTCCCAGTATCACCAGTGTGTCCCAGTGCCCCCAGTACTCCCAGTGTTCCCAGTGTGTCCCAGTGCTCCCAATACCCCCAGTACTCCCAATGTGTCCCAGTGTGTCCCAGTCCCCCCAGTGCCCCCAGTGTGTCCCAGTATCACCAGTGTGTCCCAGTGCTCCCAGTACTCCCAGTGTTCCCAGTGTGTCCCAGTGCTCCCAATACCCCCAGTACTCCCAATGTGTCCCAGTGTGTCCCAGTCCCCCCAGTCCCCCCAGTGTGCCCCCAGTGTGTCCCAGTATCACCAGTGTGTCCCAGTGCTCCCAGTCCTCCCAGTTCCCTCAGTGTGTCCCAGTCACCCCCAGTGTATCCCAGTCCCCCCAGTATGCCCCAGTCCCCCCAGTCCCCCCAGATTCACCCAGCGGTGCCACAAGGAGCGACTTGGATTCCTTTATTGCCACCACCACCAGTACCACCAGTATCACCCCCAATCCCCCCCAGTCCCCCCCAGTCCCTCCCAGTCCCTCCCAGTCCCCCCATCCCCCCGCCGCCCCCTCAGCGCTCCCTGCAGCGCCAGGCAGGCTGGCGGCAGCACCCACGGGCGCAGCTCCGGCCACAGCCCCCCGGCACCCATCAGGAGGGCTCCCAGTGCTCCCAGTATGTCCCAGTGTCCCCAGTGTGTCCCAGTGCCCCCAGTACTCCCAGTGTGTCCCAGTGCTCCCAATACCCCCAGCACTCCCAATGTGTCCCAATGTGTCCCAGTCCCCCCAGTCCCCCCAGTGTGCCCCCAGTGTGTCCCAGTATCACCAGTGTGTCCCAGTGCTCCCAGTCCTCCCAGTTCCCTCAGTGTGTCCCAGTCCCCCCAGTATGCCCCAGTCCCCCCAGTCCCCCCACATTCACCCAGCGGTGCCACAAGGAGCGACTTGGATTCCTTTATTGCCACCACCACCAGTACCACCAGTATCACCCCCAATCCCCCCCAGTCCCCCCCAGTCCCTCCCAGTCCCTCCCAGTTCCCCCCAATCCCCCCCGCCGCCCCCTCAGCGCTCCCTGCAGCGCCAGGCAGGCTGGCGGCAGCACCCACGGGCGCAGCTCCGGCCACAGCCCCCCGGCGCCCAGCAGGAGGGCTCCCAGTGCTCCCAGTCCGTCCGCCACCAGCGCCGCCAGCGCCAGGACGCAACCGGCGGCGGCGGCCACGGCCCCGCGGGCGGCCAGCGCCCGACCCTCGGCGGGGAGCCCGGCGGCGACGGGGGCCGTGGCCACGGTGGCCACCAGCAGCAGCGTGGCCGTGCCGGGGTCGCCGGCGTGCCACAGGAAGCCGAAGGCCACCAGCGGTTGCGCCACCAGCGCCGCCACCCAGCAGCCGGGCAGGGGGTCGGGGGGCGCGGCGGGGGGCGCCAGGACGGGGGCCACGGCGTCGCAGGCGGCGCACAGGGACTGCAGGGCGAAGCCGGCGGCGGCGGCGCCGTTCACCTGTGGGTGGGGGGAGAGATTGGGTGGTGGGGGCGTGGGACGGTGGCGTGGCACCGGTGGGGTGGCACCGGTGTGGGGGTGGCACCTGTGGTGGTGTGGTGCCAGCATGGTGGCACCCATGGCACCCGTGGCGTGGTGGCACCCATGGTGTCGTGGCACCCCTGGTGTTGTGGCACCAGTGTCATGGCACCGGTGTGGTGGCACCCATGGTGTGGTGGTACCAGCATCGTGGCACCCATGGTGTCATGGCACCGATGTCGTGGCACCCATGGTGTCATGGCACTGGTGTCGTGGCACCATCATCGTGGCACCCACAGTGTCAGGGCACCCATGGCATTGTGGCACCCGTGGTGTGGTGGCACCCGTGGTGTTGTGGTACCAGTGTCGTGGCACCCACAGTGTCGTGGCACCCATGTCATGGCACCGGTGTGGTGGCACCCCTGGTGTTGTGGCACCAGCATTGTGGCACCCATGGTGTCGTGGCACCCATGTCATGGCACCGGTGGCGTGGCACCCATGGCATCGTGGCACCAGCGTGGTGGCACCCGTGGTGGCATGACACCGACATTGTGGCACCCACAGTGTTGTGGCACCCATGGTGTCGTGGCACCAGCATCATGGCACCCGTGGCATCGTGGCACCCCTGGTGTCGTGGCACCAGCATTGTGGCACCCATGGTGTTGTGGCACCAGTGTGGTGGCACCCATGGTGGCACGACACCGACATTGTGGCACCCACAGTGTCGTGGCACCCATGGTGTCGTGGCACCGGTGGTGTTGTGGCACCCATGTCATGGCACCAGCATGGTGGCACCCATGGGTGGTGGCACCCAATGTCATGGCACGCGGCATGGCACCGGCATCACGGCACCCGTGGTGTCGTGGCACACATCGTGGCACCGATGGTGGCACCCATGGCGTCGTAGCACCCATGGTGTCGTGGCACCAGCATCGTGGCACCCATGGGAGGTGGCACCAGCATGGTGGCACCCATGGGTGGTGGCACCCACGTCACGGCACCCATGGTGGCACCTGTGGCGTCACGGTACCGCTGTGGTGGCCCCCGTGGGGTGGTGGCCCCCATGGGTTGGTGGCACCCATGGGTGGTGGCCCCCGCGGTGGCACCCATGGGTGCTGGCGCCTCACCTGGCGGGTGCGCAGCGCGGAGACCAGGCTGAGGGCGCTGAGCAGGGCGTTGGGCAGGGGGGGGTCGGGCAGCAGCGGGGACCCCATGGGGAGGGGCGGCACCGGGGGGCCTGGGGGGAGGGGCAGCACCCCATAACACCCCAAAACACCCCAAAACACCCCAAAAGACCTCATGGCACCCCATGATACCCCCCAGCACCCCATAACCCCATAACGCCCCCCAGCACCCCATAACGCCCCCCAGCACCCCATAACCCCATGACACCCCCCAGCACCCCGTAACATCTCCATCACGCCCCCCCCCCACCCCATAACGCCCCCCCACACCCCATAGGACCCCCCAGCACCCCAAAACACCCCCAGGGCACCCCCGACACCCCCTAAAGACCACCCCCAAGGTGCCCCATAACCTCTCCACCACGACCCCCCCGCACCCCATAACACCCCCATGTCACCCCATAATGCCCCCCCAGCACCCCATAACCCCCCCACGCCCCCCCCCACCCTATAACACCCCCCAGCACCCTATAGAACCCCCCCAGCACCCCAAAACGTCCCCCTGGCACCCCCATAATGACCCCCCCGCACCCCATAACCCCCCCACGACACCCCCGGGGCACCCCATAACGCCCCCCCCTCACCCCATAGCGACCCCCCCGCACCCCATAACACCCCCCAGCGCCCCCCAATACCTCTGTGACACCCCATAACGCCCCCCCCACCCCATAACACCCCCATAACCCCCCCAAGACCCCCCCGGGACACCCCATAACGCCCCCCCCTCACCCCATAACGCCCCCCCCACCCCATAGCCCCCCCACAACCCCCCCAGGGCACCCCACAATGCCCCCCCCTCACCCCATAGCGACCCCCCCGCACCCCATAACACCCCCATAACCCCCCCAGGGCACCCCATAACGCCCCCCCCCACCCCATAACACCCCCCTGCCCCCCATAGCCCCCCCACAACCCCCCCAGGGCACCCCATAAGGCCCCCCCCACCCCATAGAACCCCCCCCCCAGCACCCGACCCCCCCACCCCCTAACCCCCCCCAACCCCCCCCCCCCCACCCCATAGACCCCCCAAATCCCCCCAAATCCCCCCCAGCCCCTTCCCCTCCCCCCCCCCAGCGGGCGGGCCCCGATTTTGGGGTGGGGGCGGGGGTGGGGGCGTCGGGGCCCGATCCCGACCCCCCCCCCACGGTGCTGGGACCCCCCCACCCCCCCTCCCCCTCCCCCCCTCCCCTCCCCCCCCCCCTACCCGCTCTCGGCGCCCCCCCCCCCGAGCTCGGCGCCGGCCCGGCGGCGGCGGGGGGGCGTGGCCTGTGCGGAAGGGGGCGTGGCCTCGCGGAGGGGGTGTGGCCTTGAGGAGGGGGCGTGGCCTCGCGGAGGGGGCGTGGCCTGGGTTTCGCGCGCGATCCCAGGGCCAGGAGCCCCCCCCCGGCCACGTGACCCCCCCATGTTCCCCCCCCCCCATCCCAGTATGTCCCAGTGTCACCCCCCAATCCCAGTATGTCCCAGTATCCCCCTCCCAGTATATCCCAGTGCTCCCCCCCAATCCCAGTATGCCCCCTCCATCCCAGTATGTCCCAGTATCACCCCCCAATCCCAGCATGTCCCAGTATCCCCCTCCCAGTATGTCCCAGTGTCTCCCCCCCATCCCAGTATGTCCCAGTATCCCCCTCCCAGTATGTCCCAGTGCCCCCCCAATCCCAGTATGTTCCAGTGCCCCCCCCCCCATCCCAGTATGGCCCCCACTGGGGAGGCCCCCCCAGGTACTGGGAGCACTGGGAGCACTGGGAGCAGCCTCAGGACTCGGCCCCACACTTTTATTGGGGGGGGGGCACGGGGACATGGGGGGGGGACACGGGGGGGGGTCCCTGGATTGGGGTCCTGCGGGGGGGGTCCTTATGGGGGGGGTCCCTATATTGGGGTCCCCATTGGGGGGTCCCGTGGGGGGGGTCCCAATATTGGGGTCCCTATGGGGGAGTCCCACGGGGGGGTCCCTATAATGGGGTCTCTGGGGGGGGGGTCTCCAAGGGGGGGGGTCCCGGTATTGGGGGTCCTTATGGGGGGGGGGGTCTTATGGGGGGGTCCCCATGGGGGGTGGTCCCATTGGGGTGTTCCCATATTGGGGTCCCCGTGGGGGGGGTCCCCATATTGGGGTCCCTATGGGGGGGTGTCCCCATGGGGGGGTCCTTAGGGGGGTCCCATAATGGGGTCCCTATATTGGGGTCCCCTTGGGGGGGGGTGTCCCCAAGGGGGGGGTCCCTGTGGGGTATCCCCAAGGGGGTGTCCCCAAGGGGGGGGCCTTATAGGGGGGGTCCCTATATTGGGGTCCCTATGGGGTTGTCACCAAGGGGGTGTCCTTATGGGGGGGGTCCCTATATTGGGGTCCCCAAGGGGGGGTCCTTATGGGG
>NW_028180681.1:0-8000 GCF_964211825.1 Aythya ferina
CAGACTTCAGCTCAGCAAGTGGGGTACAAGTAGATTGGGGAGTGGTAATTCGTGTTGAGAAAATGGTTGATGTTAATAAAGAAGGGCGAGATTTGGGAATGTGGCCATGGGGGTTGGAAAGCCCCGTGGTTGAGATAACATTAGACTCTTAACGACGAGGCCATCAGGAATATAAAAGAGTTTAGAGGGAACAAAGATGGGTGCTTCAGGAGACTCCAGGCAGTCTCCGGTTTCTTGTTCTCCAGCTGTTTTCTTGTTCTCCAGCTGTTAAGGCATGGAAGTTTCTGGGTGTTTGCTGTTGTTGCTACATTCAAAATTGTTTGACCAATGAAAAGTTGTGTTGAAAAGAAATGCTGTGGAGACAAGGGTATAAGAGGGGAGCCTGCCCTCAAGATAAAAAAAAAAAAAAGGTAACATGATGAAGTTACATCAATAAAGAAGCAGGAAAAAGAAGCGAAGAGGAACAGGCTGGCAGAATGGAGACCAGGACAGGAACAGGCACTTTGATTGCCTCACGAAGACAGGTTCGGCCAGATTCAGCAAACTGCTCAGAGAAGCTCGTCCAGAAAGTCGCTGGAAATGGGCACACTGGAGCTGGAGAGAAGCTGGAGCTTGTGCCAAGAGCCTGGGCATGAAGAGGCTTTCCTTCACAGCAGATATGCTACCGTGGATGGTAGATGGGCACATAAGGATGACTTAAGGGGTCCCAAGACTGGCAAGGCCTGGTGTTCCTGAGGCCAGAAGGAAACAGGCCTGGGCTGTGCTGCTCTGACAGCAGAGGGCCTTTGTGGTGTTGGTGCAGCCCTGAGGGCCCGTGCTGGAGCTGGGGCTGATCTCCAGGCAGGAGAAGGGGCTGCTGAAAATGTCCTTGGCTATGGGCATCCTGTGATACAGGAACACAGAAAAAAATCACTGGGCTGTGTCTTGACTGAGTAAGGGATGGGGATAAGGGGGTAAGGGGGTGTCGAGAGGCAGGAGACCTTTTCTCCATTAACACTAGTGACAGGACCCGCGGGAACGGGGTTAAGCTGAGGCAGGGGAAATTTAGGCTTGACGTCAGGAGGGGGTTCTTCACAGAGAGGGTGGTTGCACACTGGAACAGGCTCCCCAGGGAAGTGGTCACTGCACCGAGCCTGTCTGAATTTAAGAAGAGATTGGACTGTGCACTTAGTCACATGGTCTGAACTTTTGGGTAGACCTGTGCGGTGTCAAGAGTTGGACTTGATGATCCTTAAGGGTCCCTTCCAACTCAGGATATTCTATGATTCTATGATAAGAAGCAGCAGCAGTGTTTGCAAACCAAAGGACACAAGTGGAAACCCCAGTGTGACGTGCCTCATATCCATGCACTGCCTGCCTCTGCTGGATACAGGAAGGACAGACCTTGGCTCGCTGCAGCCCTGGGAAGAGGTCACTTGCTCATAAGCACCAGGTCTGTCAGAGATGCCCTCAGGGGTGCCCGTTAAGTACCAGCTGTGAATGGCCAGAGCTGTCCTGGGGGTCCTGTGCTGCCCATGTCAGCTGCATGCTCCAGTGGTGCTGGGCAGCGTTGGCATCTCAGGTAGCACTGCAGGCCTGGAAGTGGCTTTAAATGGAGCAGCTGCCCCAAATTTCATTAGATACTGTAGGGATGTCCATGAGACAAGTGCTGTTACAGTCCCTGGAGATAGAGGGAAAACTAGAGGGAGAAGAGGGAGAGAGAGACTCAGCTCTCCCTGTGGCACAGTTCTCCATTGGGTCAGGTGGATGCCTCTACAGGCTGCCCTGAGCCTACTGAGGAGGGACAGGTTTAGTTGTCCTAAATGGGTGCATTTGCTGTCATTCCAGCTGGCCAAAGGCATTCCTCACCAGCCTCCAAGGGGATGCCCCCAGGTGCTGCCCTGTCCCTCAGGGTTCCTCCATTAGAGCTTGCAGATGCCTGCACGTACCGCTGCCCCCTGACATG
Organism: Aythya ferina; assembly: GCF_964211825.1. Classification (NCBI taxonomy): domain Eukaryota; kingdom Metazoa; phylum Chordata; class Aves; order Anseriformes; family Anatidae; genus Aythya; species Aythya ferina. The sequence continues at coordinate 1,946 of NW_028180681.1, forward strand.
TCACCAGGTGTTTGCAACCCCCTGATATTCTCCAACTCCTGGGGCTGAGACAAGATGCCCACCTGCAGCTGCCCATGTTATGCACACCTAAATTGAATGCAGAGAAACCCTAGGTCCTGTGGGTCCTTGGCAGGCATGGGAGGGATCTGAGACCCATTCCAGCCCCAGGACAAAAACCCAGCATGAGATGTTTTAACTGACTCTGCTGAATCCTTTCCTTAAGCAGGGGGTTAAAGGAGCTACTTCTATGACCTTATCTGGGTGTCCCGCCATCAGCTGATGTGAGAAAAGGTGATTGGTACAGATAATTGTTTTTTGTGCTAGGAGAAATGATCCTGCTGTCAAGAAGTGTGTGTGCCAGGGGAGGGAGGGAAGCCCAGGGATCCCTTCAGGCTGTTTGCCAGCAGGTTCCCCTGCAGCCCCAGGGCCACGTGCAGGGAGCCTGGTGGGGGGCAGAGCAAGGGAGGCCTTGGGCTGGGCCTCTGCTGCTGAGCTGGGCCGGGCTCCTGGGCCCAAGGGGAGCTCCTGGCAAGCGGGCAGCGCTGCAGAGAGACAGCTCTGCCCAGGAGCAGCTCCTCTGCACAGCGCAGCAGGGCTGGGGGCACTGCCTGCAGAGACACAGTGCTTAAAGGCAGGCAGCAGTGGCAGGATGCCCAGAGCTCCCTGCGGGAGAAGACTTTGCAGCCCTGCACCCGGTAAGTCTCTGGCTGGAGGCAGGAGAAGCCGGGGGTGCAGGCAGGGGTGTCCAGGGCTGTGGTGCAGAGCAGGGTCCCTGCTGTGCCCCAGGGGCTGTGTGGCGGGGCAGGGCCTCTGCCGCCTGCCAGGCTCAGCACTCAGCCTGCCCGGGGAGCTGCCCAGGGCGAATTTCAAAGGGAACTCACATATTTCCTTAGCCTCTGCTTTCAGTTTTCTCTTCTTTTAGCTCACTGGGAATAGAAATAGAAGCTGTTATTTCCAAGAAGAGACTGAGACTTACTCGACAGAAGAAGGAAGGTTACAAGGACCCCCAGCAAGTCCCTTTCCTGCCCCTCAGCCCATAGAAAGCTCCACCACCCCTTGCACAGTGTCAGCAGGGTCGGTGTGAGATGGGCTCTAGGACGTGCCCCCAGCGAGCTGCCCCTGGGCAGAGCCCTGCTGCCAGGAGGTGTCTGCAGGGCAGAGCTGAGCACCCAGCTCTGATGGGGTGGGATGGGGGCTGTGAGCTGCAGGCAGGAGGCGTGGGGACAGAGACCCAGCTGCAGGCAGGGCCAGCTGCAGGCAGCAGAGCCATGGGCAGGGAATGGCAGCACTGTGGGAACATAGTCTGGTACCTCCTTTTCTGACCTCAAGCCCACAGGAGTCAGGATGTCTCATAACCTCATGAGTGGAACCTCCGGCAGAGCTGACTCCTGACTTCCTTTCAGTCCCTCCCTGGCCTTGCCTCCCCTGGCAGAAGCCCTGGGCTGTTTCTCTAAGTTCCTTCATCTGCTGTTGCTGTTCTTCTTTTATGGCTTGCTGCAGCTCTGGCTTTCAGCTGCAGCTCAAGCACTGACTTCCACCTCACAGATGTGTCCATAGGAGGAAGGTGCCCAAAGTTCCCCTTAAAACCTGTGGTGCTCAGGGCAGTGCAGTTTATGGGGCAGGAAAAATCTGAATCGTCTTACAGGCAGTTCCTGAAGCCACAGTAATTGGGCACCTCTCCGTGGGCCAGTGGACTGAGCCCTCAAGGACTCTGGCTGAGACGAGGGTAGATGGACAGACTGGACCAACCGGAGCTCAAGCAAGGGAGCAGAAAAAAGGTCTCAGAAAGAGGAAAATCACTGTGCGGGGTTTCAGAGAGAAGTGGAGCAGGTTTTTATCAAAGATGTCTTTCCTAATTATCATTGTCTTTTATTTTCCTGGGATTGTTCCCCTTTGTCCAGGAGGATCAGATGTCCAACAGCAGCTCCATCACCGAGTTCCTCCTCCTGACATTTGCAGACACACGGGAGCTGCAGCTCCTGCACTTCGCGCTCTTCCTGGGCATCTACCTGGCTGCCCTCCTGGGCAACGGCCTCATCCTCACCACCATAGCCTGTGACCACCGCCTCCACACCCCCATGTACTTCTTCCTCCTCAACCTCGCCCTCCTCGACCTGGGCTGCATCTCCACCACTGTCCCCAAAGCCATGGCCAATTCCCTCTGGGACACCAGGGCCATTTCCTACTCAGGATGTGTTGCACAGGTCTTTCTGTTTCTTTTCTTGATATCAGCAGAGTTTTTTCTTCTCACCATCATGTCCTATGACCGCTACGTTGCCATCTGCAAGCCCCTGCACTACGGGACCCTCCTGGGCAGCAGAGCTTGTGCCCAGATGGCAGCAGCTGCCTGGGGCAGTGGGGCTCTCTATGCTCTGCTGCACACTGCCAATACATTTTCCCTGCCCATCTGCAGAGGAAATGCTGTGGACCAGTTCTTCTGTGAAGTCCCCCCGATCCTCAAGCTCTCCTGCTCACAGTCCTACCTCAGGCATGTTTGGGTACTTATGATTGGTGTCCCTTTAGCATCCATGTGCTTTTTTTTCATTCTTTTTTCCTATGTGCAGGTCTTCAGGGCCGTGCTGAGGATGCCCTCAGAGCAGGGCCGGCACAAAGCCTTCTCCACGTGCCTCCCTCACCTGGTTGTGGTCTCCCTGTTTGTCATCACTGGACTTTTTGCCTACATGAAGCCCTTCTCAATCTCCTTCCCAGCCCAGGACCTGATGGTGTCATTTCTGTACTCAGTGATGCCTCCAGCAGTGAACCCCCTCATCTACAGCATGAGGAACCAGGAGCTCAAGTGTGCCATTAGGAATATGATTTCAGTGATGTTTCTGAAAAGTGATAAATTACTGCTTTTTCTCCACAAATGACTTCCTGGGTACTTGTTTCATGATCATTATTGTAACATTTATCTTTGTTGTCATTCCCATTCATTAGTTTATTAGATTTTTTTTTTTTTAATGTGTATATCTACTGTACGTTGAGGAATGAAACTGCTTTTTCAGTACTCTCTCTTATCATCTGCTTAATAAAAAAGGATCTCCCCAACAGACTGCCTGAAATCCTGCTTCTTCTTTCAAAGCTGATGCCAATAACATGGCTGAGCAGTGTGGTGGTTTCACACCAATGGGCAGCTGAGCTCCAGCACATCACACTCATCACACTTTCACCCCCTCCTCAAAGGAGTAGCCGAAGAAAACAGAGTGGAAAGGGCTCCTTTTTTTTTATTGTTTTTTTGAAGATACAGGTAGAAGACTTAGCATTTGCAGTCTTGGGCAAAACAGATTCAGTGTAGGGAGATTAAGATCACTTGCTGAGATTTAACTAACTGACTGGAGCAGTGAGAAACTAAAAAAGTTTCTCACTCTTATCTCTCCCAGCTGCTGTTGCGTAGCAGCTTATTTTTTACTCTTTCTTAAATATGTTTTCACAGAAATGCCAATGCCATCACTTATTGGCTTGATTCTTCTGATTGGCTGGATTCTTGTCATAGAAGCCACCCCTATGGCACCCTGCTACCAAAACCTTACCAAGTTAACTCACTACAGGAGGGATACAAATTTAATCAGAAGGTTGGAGCAACTCTTGTATGAAGAGAGGTTGAGAGAGCTGGGGATGTTCAGCCTGGAGAAGTCAAGTCTCTGGGGTGACCTCATTGCAGCTTTTCTTTTTTTTCCTTTCTTCCTTTTTTTTTTTTTTAAAAAAAAAAAAACAAACAAACAAAAAATAAAACAAACAAAAAAAAAACTTAAAGGGGCCTCAGGGAAATGGGGCTTCTCACACTTAGTATTTTTGTTTTGTTTGGGGAGTGTTTTGCATTTATTTTGCTGTCCTATGTGCAGATCCTCAGGATCTGTTGCTCATATTCCTACCTCAGGAGTGTTTGGGTACTTATGATTGGTTTCTCTTTAGCATCCACGTGTTTAATTGTCATTCTTTTCTCCTATGTGCATGGACGGCACAAAGCCTTTTCCACGTGCCTCCCTCACCTGGCCGTGGTCTCCCTGTTTTTCAGCACTGCCATTTTTACCTACTTGAAGCCCCCCTACATCTCCTCCCCATCCCTGGATCTCGTGGTGACAGTTTTGTACTCGGTGGTTCCTCCAGCCATGAACCCCCTCGTCTACAGCATGAGGAACAAGGAGCTCAAGGATGCACTGCAGAAACTCCTGAGTGGATGTACATCAGAAGTAACGTACTGCCTGTCTTCTCCAGAGTAGTACTGGTAATATAACTCATGATAAAAAGCTTGTCTTTTGTTCTTTGGTGGGTTTTGTTTGCTATTAATGAGGGCAACAATGTTTTCCATATAAATCGTCATTACTGATCCTACTGACGTATTTAAACAAAACAAAGGAACCTGCAGTGAAGAGTGTTTCTGAGATGCTTTTTCTGAGAATTTTGCTGGGGGTTCCAGGGTAATGCCCATGGGTGGAAGTGAAGAGGAATATAGAGACCCACCATAGCAGCACTACCAGGAAGCAGCAGGGTTTCGTCTGTCCAGAGCTACTTTCATCCCACTTCCACAATCTCCTTCTGAGCCTTTTCTGTTGGCATAAGCCTGATTGTTCCTGTAGCTTGGTCACAGTACTGCTGTGTGGCAATCCTGTGACCACAGGCAGGGACTGGCAAGGGGCATTTTTGTGGCACAGCTGGCCTCCAGAACAGCATTTCCATCCCATAAAGTGATTCTGCTCAGGGTAGTGCCTGGCGGCTCAGGTCTTCCTTCACAGTTGCTGTCAAGAACATTGCAGTCCAGAAATGGACTCCAAGAGGGACCTGGCTTTGCCTGTTTCTCCATGGGCTCAGGGTGAAGTGATCAGAGCCCCAGCTGGGTGTTTGAGGGCATGGAGACTCCCTCAGGTGTTGCTTGTTGGTGTCCAGCACTCAGGCAGATGGTGAGGAGGCTCCAATTAACCTGCCTGTGGCACTACAGCATGTGCTGGGGCTGGTGGCAGGTGAGCAGATTTTGGAAGGAATCAGGAGAGCCCAGGGGAGCTGCAGGGACAGTGTGTCCCAGGGGGTCAGCAGTGAATGGAGCCCACAGAGCATGAGCCTCTTCCCGGTGGAGTCCCCCTGCGATCAAGTGTTAAATCTGGATGTGAGCAGGAAAAGAAGAGCCCCGTGACCCAGGGGACATAGGAGGATCAGGGAAAGAAGTCTGGTGAGCGAATGTGGAATGTGAATAGTGGAATGCCATAGGGTGCAGCACCCAAACACTTCTCATGGCACTGCAAAGAAGGCAGGCTGAGGAGCTCCAGGACCAGGGCTCTCAGCCCAGCTCAGAGAGGTGGTTTATTCCTCTGCAGCGGGACACAGAATGGCTCAGTCAGAAGTCCAGATGTGCCTGGTACAGTTGAGGCTTCAGCATGCACATCGTGTACATGTGCTGAGGCGAACCTGAGGCTGCACAAATGCCCTCAGCCAGGGTCTATTCCTCATGCCATGGAGGGTTGGGAGAATGAAGGCTGGTCAGCCTCACCTCAGTCCCTGTGAAGGTGATGGGGCAAGCTTTTCCACAGCCACCTCCAGGCACTTGAAGGACAAAAACAGGATTGATGAACCCATAGAGGAAGGGAAGGAAAGGGAAGCAAAGGGAAGAGAAGGTGCTTACTTGTCTTTAGCAAGGCCTTTGGCTTTGTCTCAGAGAATTCTTATAGCCAGAATGGTGCTATGTGGATTTAACAAATTGGTGAGGCCGTGGGTGGGCCAGTTTGCTGGACAATCAGGCCCAGATATCATCCATGACACACAGTGCTGTCAGCCAGTTCTTAGCATCATCCCTCAGCAATCAGCACTTGGGGCAGCACTGCTGGATGTCGTTATTGACTCTCTGAATTACCGGATGGAGCACACTTTCAGATCTTTTCTGGATGGTGTCAAGCTCAGAGGAGCCCTTGATCAATCTTATCTATTTAGTCTGCCTTGATCAGAAGAGTTGAAGAAGATCAAAATCAGAAGTCTCTTGGAACATTTATTTGTTCATTGTGATTCAATGACCTGTCTTTCAGAGAGCTCTCTGAAGACATAGCAGGCAGAGGAAGAGGAAAAGAGA
>NW_028180680.1:0-7293 GCF_964211825.1 Aythya ferina
GCCGCCGGAGGGAAGCGTGCGGGCACGCGCCCGTCTGTGCATGCGTGCGTGTGGCCGTGTAGACGAGGCAGCCGGGCCGCTCTCGAGCAGTGGCCGTGACGGCGGGGTAGACCTGACGGCTCCACGAGGCGGGAGGGGGCGGGGGGACAGAGCTGGGAGGAGGGAGAAGTAGACCTGGTGGCTCCACGGGGCGGGAGGGGGCGGGGGGACAGAGCGGGGAGGAGGAGGGAGAAGTAGACCTGGTGGCTCCACGGGGCGGGAGGGGGCGGGGGGACAGAGCGGGGAGGAGGAGGGAGAAGTAGACCTGGTGGCTCCACGGGGCGGGAGGGGGCGGGGGGACAGAGCGGGGAGGAGGAGGGAGAAGTAGACCTGGTGGCTCCACGGGGCGGGAGGGGGCGGGGGGGAGAGAGCGGGGAGGAGGAGGGAGAAGTAGACCTGGTGGCTCCACGAGGCGGGAGGGGGCGGGGGAGAGAGCGGGGAGGAGGGAGAAGTAGACCTGGTCGCTCCACGGGGCCCGGAGGGTGGGAGGGACGGGTAGACGTGGCGGCCTGCATCTGACAGCGGCCGTCTACGCACTTCAATGGCCGCCTCCGCCCCCTCCCCACTTCTCCCTCCCTCCCTCTCCTCCGCCCTTTGCAGCCTTTGCAGTGGACGGGGCGGGGCGGGGCGCCAGCGCCGGTCGGGAAGGCGAGGGCGCGGCCCCGGACCCCGGCTGCTTCGGGCCGCAGCTCGCTCTGACGTCAGAGGCTCTTGCTCGGCCGCCAGAGGCTCGCCACCTGTGCCGCTCAGTGCGGCTGACTGCCTGGCCGCTTTGCTTGAGCCGCTTTGCAAAATAACTACTCTTATCTTTACGTTTATTATTAGTTAGTTCTGTTGCCTGTTTTCCGCTGTAGCTTCAGGAATCGTGTCATTCCTTACCGTCTTTCAAAACCTCCCCCCCCCCCCTAGTCCTCAGCTCCCCCTCACCCCCCCCCCCCCCCCCCCCCCCCCCCAGCCTCCTCAGGCAAACGGCAGTTGAGCTCAGGTGGCGGCTCCCCAGTCAGCGGGGGTCCTGGAATAGACTTGGCTGGGTGGCCGACCCCCGCACCCCCACCTGCCAGCTGCGAAGGGACGGTTGGCGGGCTGTGGGGAGGCCGAAGTAGGTGACCCAGCGTTCCTGTGTGTGTAAACGCATCAAAAGAGCAAAAAACAAAGCGGAGTAGGAACGGCAAAGCAGAGCAAAGAAAAGGAAATCGGTGCCGGGAATACAAACCAAAACCCCCCAGAAAGATGCAGCTCTAAGGAAAGCATGTCGAAGCAGGTGCGGGAAAAGCAAAGCGGGGAAGAGCGACGATAAGTAAAGCGAGGAAAAGGAAAGCAAAGCAAAACGAACCCAAATCATTGGGAATCGTGTAATGTCGCTTATCGTCCTAAAAAACCTCACCCAAGCCCGTCCCCAGACGAACAGCAGCAGCGGGACCCACCTGGCGGCTCGCCGGACAGCGGGGGATGAGGAATAGACCATGCTGGCTGGGTGGCCAGGCTTCCTGTCGCCACCCTCCAGCTCCCGGGGGACAGTCGTCGGGCTGCGGGGAGGGAGGCCACGGTGTGCGCCTGAGGCTTTATGCGTTCATAAATACACCGATCGACTCGTCGCCCAAATCGGTGCGACGGTCTGCCAAAGAAGCCTACCTAGCACGGCAAAGCAGAGCTGAGCAATGCAACGCAAAGCAGAGCGAGACAAAGCAAAGCCCTGCTAGGGAAAAGAAAGAGGCAAAAGGAAAAGCAAAGCCAAGCAGGGCAAGAAAAACCAAAGCAGAAGAGGTCCAGGAAAAGAAAAGTGGTGTCACGAATACAAAGTAAAGCAAAGCAAAGCAAGGCAGGGCCAGCAAAAGCAAAACAAAGAAGGGTGGGGAAAAACAAACAAACAAAAAAAACACTAAGCTAAGGATTTCCTGGGGGGTGGGGGAAAGAAAAGCGGTATCTTGAATACAACGTCAAGCAAAACAAAGCAAGGCAGGGCCAGCAAAAGCAAAACAAAGAAAGGCGAGAAAAACCAAAGCAAAAGAGGTCCAGGAAAAGAAAAGCGGTGTCTTGAATACAACGTCAAGCAAAACAAAGCGAGGCAGGACCAGCAAAAGCAAAGCAAAGAAGGGCGAGAAAAACCAAAGCAAAGGAGGTCCAGGGAAAGAAAAGCGGTGTCACGAATACAAAGTCAAGCAAAACGCAACAAAGCGAGGCCAGGAAAAGCAAAGCACGGTCAGCAAGAGAAAATCCAAAGTAAAACAGGGCCAGGAAAAGCGAAGCAGTACCTTGAATACAAAGCGAAGCGAAGCAACGCAGGGCCAGGGAAAGCACAAAGCAAAGCAAAACGGTGCTGCCAAAACAAAATGCGGAGTTAACTTAGCGTCAGTCGAAATCGCACCCCCCACCCACCCCAGAGGAAAAGGGGCCCGTTGCTGGCTTACGGGGAGCTGGGCGTTTGAGAAGGCCAGGGTGTGGCAGCGGCCCCCGGTTGCCTCGGGCCGCCTCTCGCTCTCGCTCTGACGTCAGAGGCTCCTGCTCGGCCGCGAACGGCTCCCCACCTGTGCCACTCAGTTTGGCTGGCTGCCTGGCTGCTTTGCTTTAGCTGCTTATCGTTATATAAATTAATAATAATAATAATAATAATAATAATAATAACAACAACAATAACAATAATGCTATTATTATATACTACGAAAAAGTTATTAGAAATAAAAGTATTAAATAGTAATAGAAATAAATATCATTAAAACGTAATACAAATAGTAGAAGTAGGAATAATAATAGTCTTCTCCGTCTGTTTCCCCCTTTCGTTTTAGGAATCGAGTAGTTATTGATTGTTGTTCTCAACCCACACCCCTCCCCAGACGAATAGCAACGGAGCCCACCTGCTGGCTCTCCGGACAACGGTGGGCAACAAAATAGACCTGGCCCGGTAGCCAGATCCCTGTCCGTGCCCGCCAGCTCCGAGGGGACAGCTGCCGGGCTGCGGGCCGGCTAACTTTTCTGTGTGTTCAGAAACAAGTTTCATGAACTTCTTTATGCATTCATAAAGACAGCAAAGCTAAGGAAAGGAGCACAGGGAAAAACAAAGCGGTGCCACGAAAGGGAAAGCCAAGGAAAGAAAGCACTTTGAGGCAAAGCAAAGCACAGCGAGGCTAAGAAAGGTCCAGAAGAGCAGAGAAGGGAAAGCAAAGCACTGACAGGAATACGAAGCAAAGAAATAAAAAATAAAGCATGACCGCACAAGTAAAAACGTAGCAGGCTGAGGAAAGAAAAAGCAAAACAAAGCAAAGCAAAGCAAAGCAAAGCAAAGCAAAGTAGCACAAGGAACAACACAGCATTTCCAGGAGAGAAAAAGCAAAGCAATCTGAGGCAAGAACAGCAGAGGAAAGGAGGTATGGAAAAGCAAAACTGTGCCAGCAAGAGCAAAGCAAAGCAGACCAAGGCAAAACAAAGAGAAGCAGAGTGAACGTAGCGAGCTGGCGGCCAGCCCTCCTTTGGGTTCCAAGGGCCTGTTGTGGGGAGACCGGACGGCTCCATTTTGTGTACGGGTGGCAGCCAGACTTGGATAGTGGCTGTACCCTGATCGCCCCCTCCTCAGCCTTCTTCACAGCTCCTAGTCCACTGTGACAGCCGGCAAGAACCATGTCTTGCTTTAGCTGGTTTTATATATCTATATACATGTTGTTGTTGTTTGTTGTGGATTTCTTCCAGCGTAGTTGTGGGAATCATGTAGTTACTTACTGTCTCTGAGAACCTCACACACACAACTAGCAGTGTGGCCCACCTGGCGGCTCGCCGCATGGCTAGGGACAAAGTATGGACCATGTCGGGCGGCCAGGCCTAGTGCCCCCACGCGCTGGGTCCGAGGGGACAGTGGCTGGGCTGCGGGGAGGCCAAGTTCTGTGTCTGACGGTTTATGCGTTCAGAAATTTACCAACCGACTCAGCAGCAAAATCAGTGAGACGGTCTCCAAAAGAAGCCTAGCACGGCACAGGAGAGCAGAGCAATGCGGATAAAAGCTGAGCAAGACAGAGTAAAACCCTGCTAAGGAAAAGCCCTGCTAGGCATAGGGAAAAGCAGTGACAACCAGGGCCTGCAAAAGGAAAGCACGGCCTGTAAAAACACATCAGACAGGTCCAAAAGGAAAACAAAAGAATGTAATGAACATTTAAAGAAAAATAAATAAATAAATAAATAATAATGATAATAAAAGAAATAGATGCAAAGCATATCCAGAAAAGGCAAAACATAGCAAGGCGAGGCAGAGCAGAGCGAAGCTAAACAAAGGCAAGCACGGCCCTATAAAGCAAAACAAAGAACGGCCAGGGAAGGCAAAGCTGAGCAAAGGAAAGTAGCGCCAGGAAAAGCAAAGCAGTGCCAGGAAAGAGAAAGAAGTGAAAATAAATAAATAAATAAATAAATAAATAAATAAATAAAACAAAAAAAAAAAAACAGCAATAAAAAGCACAACAAAGCGAAAAAGTTCAAGGTAAGGCAAATCAGAGCAGGGTTAAGAGAAGCTAAGCAGAGCAGAGAAGGAAAAGCAAAGCAATGCCAGGAATACAAAGCAAGGCAAAGCAAAGCAAAGCAAAGCATGGCCAGGCAAGGCAAAGCAGAACAAAAGAAAGTAGCAAAAGGAAAAGCAAAGCAGTGCCAGGAATACAAAGTAAAGCAAAACAAAGGTAAGCATGGCCGGAAACTGGAAGTGAGAGCAGGAGCAAGTGAGGCAAAAGAGAGCAAGGCAAAGGTAAAAAAAGGCAAGCGTGGCCCCGTAAAGCAAAACAAAGCACAGCCAGGGAAGGCGAAGCTGAGCAAAGGAAAGTAGCACCAGGAAAAGCAAAGCATAACTAGGAAAGATAAAGCAAACAAAGGAAAGCAAAGCAGTTTGAGGCGAGGCAAGGCAAAGCACAGCACGGGTAGGAAAAGCAAAGCAGTGCCAGGTCTGTAAACCAAAGGTAAACCAAGGAAAGCATGGCCAGGGAAGGGAAGGCTGAGCAAGTCAAAGCAGAGCAAGGGAACGTAGCACAAAGAAAAGCAAAGCATTGCCAGGAAAGAAACAGCAAAAGAATCTGAGGCAAAGCAAAGCAAAGCCGGGGCAAGAACAGCAGAGGAAAGGAGGTATGGGAAAGCAAAACTGTGCCAGCAAGAGCAAAGCAAAGCGGAGCAAGGCAAAACAAAGAGAAGCAAAGAAAATGTAGCGAGCTGGTGGCCAGCCCTCCTTTGGGTTCCAAGTGTCTGTGGGGGGGAGACCGGAGGGCCTCCATTTTGTGTACAGGTGGCAGCCAGACTTGGACAGTGGCTGGACCCTGATCGCCCCCTCCTCAGCCTTCTTCACAGCTCCTAGTCCACTGTGACAGCCGGCAAGAACCATGTCTTGCTTTAGCTGGTTTTATATATCTATATACATGTTGTTGTTGTTTGTTGTGGATTTCTTCCAGCGTAGTTGTGGGAATCATGTAGTTACTTACTGTCTCTGAGAACCTCACACACACAACTAGCAGTGTGGCCCACCTGGCGGCTCGCCGCATGGCTAGGGACAAAGTATGGACCATGTCGGGCGGCCAGGCCTAGTGCCCCCACGCGCTGGGTCCGAGGGGACAGTGGCTGGGCTGCGGGGAGGCCAAGTTCTGTGTCTGACGGTTTATGCGTTCAGAAATTTACCAACCGACTCAGCAGCAAAATCAGTGAGACGGTCTCCAAAAGAAGCCTAGCACGGCACAGGAGAGCAGAGCAATGCGGATAAAAGCTGAGCAAGACAGAGTAAAACCCTGCTAAGGAAAAGCCCTGCTAGGCATAGGGAAAAGCAGTGACAACCAGGGCCTGCAAAAGGAAAGCACGGCCTGTAAAAACACATCAGACAGGTCCAAAAGGAAAACAAAAGAATGTAATGAACATTTAAAGAAAAATAAATAAATAAATAAATAATAATGATAATAAAAGAAATAGATGCAAAGCATATCCAGAAAAGGCAAAACATAGCAAGGCGAGGCAGAGCAGAGCGAAGCTAAACAAAGGCAAGCACGGCCCTATAAAGCAAAACAAAGAACGGCCAGGGAAGGCAAAGCTGAGCAAAGGAAAGTAGCGCCAGGAAAAGCAAAGCAGTGCCAGGAAAGAGAAAGAAGTGAAAATAAATAAATAAATAAATAAATAAATAAATAAATAAAACAAAAAAAAAAAAAACAGCAATAAAAAGCACAACAAAGCGAAAAAGTTCGAGGTAAGGCAAATCAGAGCAGGGTTAAGAGAAGCTAAGCAGAGCAGAGAAGGAAAAGCAAAGCAATGCCAGGAATACAAAGCAAGGCAAAGCAAAGCAAAGCAAAGCATGGCCAGGCAAGGCAAAGCAGAACAAAAGAAAGTAGCAAAAGGAAAAGCAAAGCAGTGCCAGGAATACAAAGTAAAGCAAAACAAAGGTAAGCATGGCCTGAAAATGGAAGTGAGAGCAGGAGCAGGTGAAGGCAAAAGAGAGCAAAGCAAAGGTAAAAAAAGGCAAGCATGGCCCCGTAAAGCAAAACAAAGCACGGCCAAGGAAGGCAAAGCTGAACAAAGGAAAGTAGCACCAGGAAAAGCAAAGCATAACCAGGGAAGACAAAGCAAGCAAAGGACAGCAAAGCAGTCTGAGGCAAGGCAAAGCACAGCATGGTTTGGAAAAGCAATGCAGTGCCAGGTCTGTAAACCAAAGGTAAACCAAGGAAAGCATGGCCAGGGAAGGGAAAGCTGAGCAAGTCAAAGCAGAGCAAGGGAACGTAGCACAAGGAAAAGCAAAGCATTGCCAGGAAAGCAAAAGCAAAGCAGTCTGAGGCAAAGCTGGGGCAAGAACAGCAGAGGAAAGGAGGTATGGGAAAGCAAAACTGTGCCAGCAAGAGCAAAGCAAAGCGGCGTACGGCAAAACAGAGAGAAGCAAAGCAAACGTAAGGAGCTTGCGGCTAGCCCAGTAAAACCAGTGGGACAGTCTCTAAAAGAAACCTAGCACAGCACAGGAGAGCAGAGCAATGCGGATAAAAGCTGAGCAAGACAGAGTAAAACCCTGCTAAGAAAAAGACCTAGCGGCATAAGGAAAAGCAGTGACAACCAGGGCCTGCAAAAGGAAAGCATGGCCTGTAAAAACACATCAGATAGGTCCAAAAGAAAAACAAAAGAATGTAATGAACATTTAAATTAAAAAAAAAAAAAAAAGGAAAAATAATGAGAACAAAAAAAAAAAATAGATGCAAAGCATGTCCAGAAAAGGCAAAACATAGCAAGGCAAAGCAGAGCAGAGCGAAGCTAAACAAAGGCAAGCATGGC
>NW_028180679.1:0-7000 GCF_964211825.1 Aythya ferina
CCAAAGCAGAGCGGAAACAGAGAGGTGAATCGAGGCGGCCCCCCCCCAGGCAGCGCGGGGGGCAAGCAGGATGGGGGGGGGGGGGGCAGAAAGCAGCGTGACCCCCCCACCGGGACATCACGCGTGTGTGTGTGTGTCCCCCCCCCCAAAACCTCCCCATCACCCTCCCTCCGGGGGCTGGTGCTGTCGGGGTGCATAAATGGGGGGGGGGGGGTGCATAAATGGGGGGGGTGCAGAATTTGATGGGGGGGTGAAGAATTTGATGGGGGTGCAGAATTTTAATGGGGGGGTGCAGAATTTGATGGGGGGGTGCAGAATTTGCGGGGGGGTGCAGAATTTGATGGGGGGGTGCAGAATTTGCAGGGGGGGTGCAGAATTTGAGGGGGGGGTGCACAATTTTAATGGGGGGGGTGCACAATTTGCGGGGGGGGGTTGCAGCATTTGGGGAGCGGGTGCAAAATTCGCAGGGTGGGGTGCAGAATTTTGGGGTGAGGGGGTGCGGAATTTTTTTTTTTGGGGGGGGGGGTGCAGAATTTTTTTTTTTTTTTTTTTTTTTGGGGGGGGTGTCCCTAGAGGCGCAGCGGGGAGCGTCGGGGGGCACCCACCTGGCGGGGGGCCACGTGCTCGCGACCCTCGCTGGGGGAGCGGGACCAGCGGCGGTCGCGGGAGCGGGGGCGGCCGTAGTCGTGGCGCTCGGGGGGGGCGCGCTCCTTGTCGGGGGGGCCGTGGTGGTGGTGGTGGTGGTGGTGGTGGTGGTGCCGGTGCTTGCGGTCCTTGGCCCGGCCCCGCTCCGGGTCCCGCTCCTTGGGGGGGAGCTCCCCCGATTGCGTGGTGACGCTCAGGTCGGTGCCCAGACCTGCGTGGGGGGGGGGGGGGGGCAAGGGGTGAGTGGGGGGCGCACAAGGGACACCCAAGGGACACCCAGGGGACGCCCAGGGGATGCCCAGGGGACACCCAGGGCAGGAGATGGGGACATTGAGGCAGGAGATGGGCACCCAGGGGACACCCAGGGGACACCCAGGGGACACCCAGGGGACACCCAGGGCACACGGAGGTGCACGTGGGATGGGGCACCCAAGGGACACCCGGAGCAGGATGGGGCACCCAGGGGACACTGATGCAGGAGCTGGGGACCCAAATGAGATGGGGCACCTGGAGTAGGATAGGACACCCAAGGCACACCCAGGGCAGGATGGGGCACCCAAGGGACACCCAAAGGACACCCGGGGCAGGATGGGGCACCCAGGGGACACAGAGGTGCAGGGTGGGATGGGTCACCCAGGGGACACCCAAGGGACACCTGGAGTGGGATAGGACACCCAAAGGACACCTGGATCAGGATGGGGCACCCAGGGGACACCCAGAGCAGGATGGGACACCCAAGGGACACCCAAGGCAGGATGGGGCACCCAGGGGACATGGAGGTGCAGGATGGGATAGGACACCCAAGGAACACCCAAGGGACACCCGGAGCGGGATAGGACACCCAAGGGCCACCCAGGGCAGGATGGGACACCCAAGGGACACCCAAGGGACACCCAAGGGACACCCAGGGCAGGATGGGGCACCCAAAGGACACCCAAAGGACACCCAAGGGCCACCCAAGGGTCACCCAGGGCAGGATGGGACACCCAAGGGACACCCAAGGGCCACCCAAGGGCCACCCAAGGGTCACCCAGGGCAGGATGGGCCACCCAAGGGCCACCCAAGGGCCACCCAAGGGCCACCCAAGGGATGCCGGGAGGGTGCCGTGCCGGGTGCCACCTGTGTCGCCGTCGGTGTAGCGGCTGAGGGAGCGCTCGGAGGCGCGGTGGCCGCGGTCGCGCCGGCGCTGGTGGTGCCGCTGCCCCTCCTCGGGGGGGACGCGCTCCAGCGAGAAGTCGTCCAGGCGGACGGCGCGGGCGCGCGCCTGGCCCAGCAGCGAGGCCGAGCGCTTCATGGGGCTGGCGTCCGAGATGGTCTGTGGGGTCGGGGGGGTGGGGGTGGGGAAAGAGGGCAAAGGGGGGCGCTGGGTGGGTGCCCCCGCTGCTAGGGAGGGGGCTGGGGGTGAAAAATTGGGGTCCTCGTCTACCCCCCTCTGGCTGGCGCCCGTCCTGCCCCGGCCCCGTGTCTCCGTCCCTGTCCTTGTGTCACCTTCAGCATTGACCCCATATCTCTGTTTCCTGCCCCATATCTCCGTCCCCAGCCCCATATCTCCATCCCCTGCCCCATATCTCAGTCCCCACCCCTATATCTCTATCCCCAGCCCCATAACTCTCTTCCCTGCCCCACAGCTCCATCCCCAGCCCCACATCTCAGTCCCTAGCCCCACATTTCCATCCCCAGCCCCACATTTCCATCCCCAGCCCCATATTTCCGTCCCCAGCCCCATTTTTCCAGCCCCAGCCCCACATTTCCAGCCCCAGCTCCTCCTGCTGCCGGTGCCAGCCCCACTCCAGGAGCCAGGACCCGGTCCCGGGACTGTCTCTGCTGCGCTCTATGGGGTCCCCCAGCCCCACGGGGGGTGTCCCCAAAGGGGTGTCCCCAAAGGGGTGTCCCCCTCACGGTGTCCCCACAGCCCCTGGGGGCACGGTTCAGGACCCCCGGCCCCCTCCCTCCTCTGCTCTGACCATGGGGCTGCGCTGCCACCGCCGGGGACCCCTGAGCGTCGCCGGCCACTGGGGAGGAGGAGGAGGAGGAGGAGGAGGAAGATGAAGAGGATGGGGACAGGGATGGGGACAGGGACGGGGACGCTGCTCCTTGGGACGCTGGTGCTGGGACGAGGTCCCCTGGGACACGGAGAGGACACGGGGCCAGGAGGGATGGGGACAGGGGGTGGTGGGGAGAGGGACAGACGGACGGATGGACAGATTGGGGGGGGTCGGGAGAAGGACAGACGGACGGACAGATGGGGAGGGTTAGGAGAGGGACAGACGGACGGATGGGTGGGCGGATGGGGGGGACCAGATGGAGAGGCAGAGGGACAGACGGACGGACGGACGGGTGGCTGGAGCTAGGGATGGACGGACGGACAGACGGATGGACGGACGGACGGATGAGTGGCTGGAGCTAGGGATGGATGGACGGACAGACAGACGGACGGACGGACGGACGGGAGGAGGGCAGCGGGCTCTGGCGGGGCTGCGGGCGCCGTCCCGGCGGTACCTACACTGAGGTTATTCCCTCGGGGTCGGACCTTCCTCCGCTGCTCGAGCCGGCCCCGGCGGTGCCCACAGAGCGGGGGGAGAGAGAGACGAGAGTGAACACGGGGCCGGAGGGGGGGGTCCTGGGGGGGGGTCTGAGGGGTCTTGGGGGGGGTCTGGGGGGATCAAGGGGGGCAGGGGGAGAGGCGCGGAGCCAAGCAGCAGCAGCGAGCAGAGCAGCCAGAGCACCCCGTCCCCAAATCTGTCCCCAGGCCTGTCCCCATCCCCGTCCTGGTCCCCTGTCCCTGTCCCCATCCCGTCCTAATCCCTGTCCCCATCCCCTGTCCTTGTCCCTGTCCCTATCCCTGTCCCCATCCCATCCTAATCCCTGTCCCCAAACCCTGTCCCTATTTCTGTCCCCATTCCTGTCCCCAACCCCATCCCCAACCCCTGTCCCTGTCCCCATCCCCATCCTTGTCCCCTCTCCCCAATCCCTGTCCCCATCCTGTCCTAATCCCTGTCCCCATCCTCGTCCTTGTCCCCTGTCCCTGTCCCCATCCCTGTCCCCAACCCCATCCCCTGTCTCTGTCCCTGTCCCCATCCCCGTCCCCCTCCCACCCCAACCCCTGGGCACACCACCCCGTGCCACCAGCAACCTCTCAAGAGCTGACAGCAGCTTTGGGATCACCCCCACGCCCCCCCCCCCAAGCCCCCAGCCCCCAGCCCCCAGCCCCCAGCCCCCAGCCATGCCCAAGCTGCCCCCCCCTCAGCCAAAGCGCACGGGACCACAGGAGCGCAATGGGGCGGCGGCGCTGGGACCCCCCACCCCGGGCCTTGTGTGTGACCCCCCCCCATGCCCTATATGCCCCCCCCCCGGTTCTGTGACCCCCCCCCCGGCCCTCACCTGGTTGTCTGCGGGCAGGCGTGGCATGGAGGCGGCGCGGCCGTGGCCCTCCACGGGCAGGTACTCCCCGTCCGAGCCGTCCCGCGCCATCTCGCGCAGCTCCACCGCCTGCAGGGACGGGCACCGGGGTGGGGGGACGTGGGGGGGGGGACATTGGGGACGTCAGGGGGCAGGGGGAGGTGGGGGGGCGTTGGGGACGTCGGGGACATTGGGGACATTGGGGACATTGGGGACCTTTAGGAACAGGGGGACCCTGGGGATGTTGGGGATGTTGGGGGGCAGGGGGAGTTGGGGGGACTTTGGGGACATTGGGGACATTGGGGACCCTTGGGGGCATGGGGAGATATTGGGGACCTTGGGGACCTTGGGGACTTTGGGGACCTTTAGGAACAGGGGGACGTTGGGGATGTTTGAGGGCATGGGGAGATATTGGGGATTTTGGGGACGCTGGGGACATTGGGGAACAGGGGGACCTTGGGGATTCTGGGGACATTGGGGACCCCTGGGGACATGGGGAGATACTGGGGACACTTGGGGTTATTGGGGACCCTGGGGAACATGGGGGACCTGGGGGACATTGGGGACGTTTGGGGGCAGGGGGAGTTGGGGGGACTTTGGGGACATTGGGGACCTGGGGGACATTGGGGACACTGGCAACCCTTGGGGGCACGGGGAAATATTGGGGATTTTGGGGACGTTGGGGACATTGGGGACCCTTGGGGACCCTTGGGAACAGGGGGGCCTTGGGGACCCCCGGGGGCATGGGGAGATATTGGGGATGTTGGGGACCCTTGGGGTCACTGGGGAGCTTTGGGGACAAATGGGGCTCCTTGGGACAGGGGGACCCTGGGGATAGGGGGACCCTGGGGACAGGGGGACCCTTGGGGTCACCGGGGAGCTTTGGGGTCACTGGGGACCCTCGGGAACAAGGGGACCCCTGGGGATGGGGGTGGAGGGACGGGGTTAGAGGGCGACGGGGAACGGGGGACACGGGGGGGTTTGGGGACACGGGGGGGGTCACCTGGGAGTTGGGGCGGCTGTTGGGGGGGACGTCCTCGGGGTGCCCCCGCTCGGGGCTCCAGGTCCCCGTCTTCTGGAACATCTCCTGGGCGCGCTGGGGTGACCCACGAGTGGCTCTCCTTCAGGCCCCCGTCACGCGTGGCCCTGGGGGGGGGGGCACACAGACAGCTCAACCCCCCCCCAAAAAAAAAAAAAATAAAGGCTGGGGACACGGGGGGGGGACGCTGGTGGCACTTACAGCCCCGCGCCCGGCTCGGCTGCGGGGGCCGCGTCCGGCCCTGGCCCCCCCTCCTGCGTTGGGGACGGCGGCTCCATGCGCTGGAACATCAGCGGCGTGCGGTTCTGCGGGGAGGGGGGCGGCTGCGGCGCGGGGGGGGGGGGCGCCGGGGGGGTGTGGGGGGGTGTGGGGGGGTGTGGGGGGGGCGTGGGGGTGTGGTGGTGGGGGGCTATGGGGATGTGGGGGGGGTGTGGGGACATGGGGACATGGGGATGGGAGGGGGCGGCTGGGGCGTGGGGGGCATGGGGGCATGGGGGGGTATGGGGACGTGGGGGGGTGTGGGGACATGGGGGGGTGCTATGGGGATGTGGGGGGGGTTATGGGGGTGTGGGGGGGGTTGGGGGCATGGGGGGCCTATGGGGACATGGGGAGGCTATGGGGACGTGGGGGGGGTGTGGGGGTGTGGGGGGGGCTATGGGGATTTGGGGGGGACTATGGGGACTTGGGGGGGGGATGTGGGGGTCTATGGGGATGTGGGGGGAACTTGGGGGGTGTGTGGGGATGTGGGGGGGGGCCTATGGGGACGTGGTGGGGGCTATGGGGACTTGGGGGGGGGCGTGGGGACGTGGGGGGGCTCTGGGGACTTGGGGGGGGCTATGGGGGTGTGGGGGGGTTGGGGGCGTGGGGGGCCTATGGGGACATGGGGAGGCTATGGGGACTTGGGGGGGGCTATGGGGACTTGGGGGGGGTGTGGGGATGTGGGGGGGGGCTATGAGGACTTGGGGGGGCTCTGGGGACTTGGGGGGGGGCTATGGGGGTGTGTGGGGGGGTTGGGGGCATGGGGGGCCTATGGGGACATGGGGAGGCTATGGGGACATGGAGGGGGCTATGGGGACATGGGGGGGTGATCCCGGGGATATGGGGGGGGGGGGTGTGGCTTTTTGGGGAGGGGGCCGTGGGGGGGGGCACCTGCTCCTCGCGCATGGCCTGCAGCTTCTTGGCCTTGCTCTGCCGGTAATACTCCATGATCATCATCGCCGCGTAGATCTTCCCCACCGTCAGGTCGGTGGCTGCGGGGTCAGGGGGGGGTCAGGGGGGGGTCAGTGGGGTCAGGGGGGTGAGGGGGGGGGGGTCCCCAGGGTGCCTTACACTTGTGGGGGGTGACGAGCAGGTCGAGGTTTTTTGGGGAGAGGTTGGGCCAGATGGCGATCATCTCCTTGCGCAGCTCCGCGTCCATCTGCTGCTTGTCGGCTCCCCCTGCGGGAAGGGGTCAGACACGGCCCCCCCCCCCGGGACCCCCCACCCCTGGGACCCCCACCCCTAGGACCCCCATCCCTGGGACCCCCCACCCCTGGGACCCCCCACCCCTAGGACCCTCACCCCCGGGACCCCCACCCCTGGGACCCCCACCCCCGGGACCCCCACCCCTAGGACCCTCACCCCTGGGACCCTCACCCCTGGGACCCTCAGCCCTGGGACCCCCACAGGGACCCCCCACACCAGGACTCCCACCCCGGGACCCCCACCCCTGGGACCTGCACCCCTGGATCCACTCCAGGGACCCCCACCCAGGGACCCCCCCCCAGGGACCCCCCACCCCTGGGAACCTCCACATTGACCCCCCAGGGACCCCCACCCTGGGACAACCCCTGTGACCCCTACCCCTGGACCCCCACCCCAGGACCCCAACCCTGGGACCCCCCCCCCCCAGGACCCCCAGCCCTGGGGTCCCCCTGT
>NW_028180678.1:0-5000 GCF_964211825.1 Aythya ferina
TGTCTTTGGGGTGGATCTGTGGTATTTGGGGTTTTCTTCTATTTTTTGGCATGAACCTGTTCTTTTTTGGGGTGTTTTTGATGTGTTTTGGGGTCTCCGTTGGGTTTTGTTGTGTTCTTGTTGGTCATTATGTTAATTAGGAGTGGATTGTGGTTTTTGGAGAAGATCAGGTAGGTTTAGGGTGGTTTTGGGGTGGATCTATGGTATTCATTTTTTGTTTGTTTTATTATTTGGGGGGAGGAGGTGGGAAGATCCTGGACTTTTTGTGTTGTTTTTGACGTGTTTTGGGGTCTCCGTTGTGTTTCATTGGGTTTTCCATGGTCATCGTGTTGTAAAAGGGTAAATTGTGGGTTTTGGAGAACTTCAGGTAGGTTTAGGGTGGTTTTGGGGTGGATATATGGTATTCAGTTTTTTTTTTTTTTTGGGGTGGTGGGGGGGATGATCCTGGACTTCTTGTGTTGTTTTTGACGTGTTTTGGGGTCTCCGTTGTGTTTCATTGGGTTTTCCATGGTCATCGTGTTGTAAAAGGGGTAAATTGTGGGTTTTGGAGAACTTCAGGTAGGTTTAGGGGGAGTTTTCACGTGGATTCATGGTATTTGGGGTTTTCTTCTTTTTGGGGGAGTGATCCTCTCCTTTCTTCGGGTGATTTTGAAGTGTTTTGTGGTTTCCGTTGCGTTTCGTTGAGTTCCTAATGTGTTTTATGGTGGTTGGGAGTGTGCTTTGGGCTTAGGAGAACATCAGGTAGGTTTAGGGTGTCTTTGGGGTGGATCTATGGTATTTGGGGTTTTTCTTCTATTTTTTGGCGTGATCCCGTTATTTTTTTTTGGGTGTATTTGACGTGTTTTGGGGTCTCCGTTGGGTTTTGTTGGGTTCTCGTTGGTCATCATGGTGGAAAAGGGTAAATTGTGGGTTTTGGAGAACATCAGGTAGGTTTAGGGTGGTTTTGGGGTGGATCTATGGTTTTGGCGTATTTTCTTCCAGTTTTGGGGGTGATGCCGATATTTTTTGGGGTGTTTTTGACGTGTTTTGGGGTCTCCATTAGGTTTTGTTGTGTTCTTGTTGGTCATTATGTTAAATAGGTGTGGATTGTGGGTTTTGGAGAAGATCAGGTAGGTTTAGGGTGGTTTTGGGGTGGATCTATGGTTTTGGGGATTTTCTTCCAGTTTTGGTGGTGATGCCATTCTTGTTTGGGGTGTTTTTTAAGGTTTTTGGGGGTCTCTGTTTTGTTTTGTTGGGTTCTCGTTGGTCATCATGGTAGAAAAGTGTATATTGTGGGTTTTGGAGAAGATCAGGTAGGTTTAGGGTGGTTTTGGGGTGGATCTATGGTTTTGGCGTATTTTCTTCCAGATTTGGGGGTGATGCCGATATTTTTTGGGGTGTTTTTGACGAGTTTTGGGGTCTCTGTTGGGTTTATTTGCGTTCTTATTTGTCATCATGGTGGAAAAGTGTACATTGTGGGTTTTGGAGAACATCAGGTAGGTTTAGGGTGTCTTTGGGGTGGATCTATGGTATTTGGGGTTTTCTTCTATTTTTTGGCATGAACCTGTTCTTGTTTTGGGTGTTTTTGATGTGTTTTGGGGTCTCCGTTGGGTTTTGTTGTGTTCTTGTTGGTCATTATGTTAAATAGGAGTGGATTGTGGGTTTTGGAGAAGATCAGGTAGGTTTAGGGTGGTTTTGGGGTGGATCTATGGTTTTGGCGTATTTTCTTCCAGATTTGGGGGTGATGCCGATATTTTTTGGGGTGTTTTTGACGTGTTTTGTGGTCTCCGTTGTGTTTCATTGGGTTTTCCATAATCATCATGGTGGAAAAGGGTAAATTGTGGGTTTTGGAGAAGATCAGGTAGGTTTAGGGTGGTTTTGGGGTGGATCTATGGTTTTGGGGGATTTTCTTCCAGTTTTGGGGGTGATGCCATTCTTGTTTGGGGTGTTTTTTAAGGTTTTTGTGGTCTCTGTTTTGTTTTGTTGGGTTCTCGTTGGTCATCATGGTGGAAAAGTGTAAATTGTGGGTTTTGGAGAACATCAGGTAGGTTTAGGGTGGTTTTGGGGTGGATCTATGGTATTCATTTTTTTTTTTTTTTTTGGGGGGGGGGGGGGGGGGGCGATGATCCTGGACTTCTTGTGTTGTTTTTGACGTGTTTTGGGGTCTCCGTTGTTTTTCATTGGGTTTTCCATGGTCATCGTGTTGTAAAAGGGTAAATTGTGGGTTTTGGAGAACTTCAGGTAGGTTTAGGGGGAGTTTTCACGTGGATTCATGGTATTTGGGGTTTTCTTCTTTTTGGGGGAGTGATCCTCTCCTTTCTTCGGGTGATTTTGAAGTGTTTTGGGGTTTCCGTTGCGTTTCGTTGAGTTCCTAATGTGTTTTATGGTGGTTGGGAGTGTGCTTTGGGATTAGGAGAACATCAGGTAGGTTTAGGGTGTCTTTGGGGTGGATCTATGGTATTTGGGGTTTTCTTCTATTTTTTGGCGTGATCCTGTTCTTTTTTTTTGGGTGTATTTGACGTGTTTTGGGGTCTCCGTTGGGTTTTGTTGGGTTCTCGTTGGTCATCATGGTGGAAAAGGGTAAATTGTGGGTTTTGGAGAACATCAGGTAGGTTTAGGGTGGTTTTGGGTTGGATCTATGGTTTTGGCGTATTTTCTTCCAGTTTTGGGGGTGATGCCGATATTTTTTGGGGTGTTTTTGACGTGTTTTGGGGTCTCCATTACGTTTTGTTGTGTTCTTGTTGGTCATTATGTTAAATAGGAGTGGATTGTGGGTTTTGGAGAAGATCAGGTAGGTTTAGGGTGGTTTTGGGGTGGATCTATGGTTTTGGGGGATTTTCTTCCAGTTTTGGGGGTGATGCCATTCTTGTTTGGGGTGTTTTTTAAGGTTTTTGGGGTCTCTGTTTTGTTTTGTTGGGTTCTCGTTGGTCATCATGGTGGAAAATGGTATATTGTGGGTTTTGGAGAAGATCAGGTAGGTTTCGGGTGGTTTTGGGGTGGATCTATGGTTTTGGCGTATTTTCTTTCAGATTTGGGGGTGATGCCGATATTTTTTGGGGTGTTTTTGACGTGTTTTGAGGTCTCTGTTGGGTTTATTTGCGTTGTCATTGGTCATCATGGTGGAAAAGTGTACATTGTGGGTTTTGGAGAACATCAGGTAGGTTTAGGGTGTCTTTGGGGTGGATCTATGGTCTTTGGGGTTTTCTTCTATTTTTTGGCATGAACCTGTTCTTTTTTGGGGTGTTTTTGATGTGTTTTGGGGTCTCCGTTGGGTTTTGTTGTGTTCTTGTTGGTCATTATGTTAAATAGGAGTAGATTGTGGGTTTTGGAGAACATCAGGTAGGTTTAGGGTGGTTTTGGGGTGGATCTATGGTTTTGGCGTATTTTCTTCCAGATTTGGGGGTGATGCCGATATTTTTTGGGGTGTTTTTGACGTGTTTTGGGGTCTCCGTTGTGTTTCATTGGGTTTTCCATGGTCATCATGGTGGAAAAGTGTAAATTATGGGTTTTGGAGAACATCAGGTAGGTTTAGGGTGGTTTTGGGGTGGATCTATGGTTTTGGGGATTTTCTTCCAGTTTTGGGGGTGATGCCATTCTTGTTTGGGGTGTTTTTTAAGGTTTTTGGGGTCTCTGTTTGGTTTTGTTGGGTTCTCGTTGGTCATCATGGTGGAAAAGTGTAAATTGTGGGTTTTGGAGAACATCAGGTAGGTTTAGGGTGGTTTTGGGGTGGATATATGGTATTCAGTTTTTTTTTTTTTTTTTTGGGGGGGGTTGGGGGCGATGATCCTGGACTTTTTGTGTTGTTTTTGACGTGTTTTGGGGTCTCCGTTGTGTTTCATTGGGTTCTCCATGGTCATCGTGTTGTAAAAGGGTAAATTGTGGGTTTTGGAGAACTTCAGGTAGGTTTAGGGGGAGTTTTCACGTGGATTCATGGTATTTGGGGTTTTCTTCTTTTTGGGGGAGTGATCCTCTCCTTTCTTCGGGTGATTTTGAAGTGTTTTGGGGTTTCCGTTGCGTTTCGTTGAGTTCCTAATGTGTTTTATGGTGGTTGGGAGTGTGCTTTGGGATTGGGAGAACATCAGGTAGGTTTAGGGTATCTTTGAGGTGGATCTATGGTATTTGGGGTTTTCTTCTACTATTTGGCGTGATCCTGTTCTTTTTTTTTGGGTGTATTTGACGTGTTTTGGGGTCTCCGTTGGGTTTTGTTGTGTTCCTGTTGGTCTTTCTGTTAAATAGGTGTGGATTGTTGGTTTTGGAGAACTTCAGGTAGGTTTAGGGTGGTTTTGGGGTGGATCTATGGTTTTGGGGGATTTTCTTTCAGTTTTGGGGGAGATGCCGATATTTTTTGGGGTGTTTTTGACGTGTTTTGGGGTCTCTGTTGGGTTTATTTGCGTTGTCATTGTTCATCATTGTGGAAAAGGGTACATTGTGGGTTTTGGAGAACATCAGGTAGGTTTAGGGTGTCTTTGGGGTGGATCTGTGGTATTTGGGGTTTTCTTCTATTTTTTGGCATGAACCTGTTCTTTTTTGGGGTGTTTTTGATGTGTTTTGGGGTCTCCGTTGGGTTTTGTTGTGTTCTTGTTGGTCATTATGTTAATTAGGAGTGGATTGTGGTTTTTGGAGAAGATCAGGTAGGTTTAGGGTGGTTTTGGGGTGGATCTATGGTATTCATTTTTTGTTTGTTTTATTATTTGGGGGGAGGAGGTGGGAAGATCCTGGACTTTTTGTGTTGTTTTTGACGTGTTTTGGGGTCTCCGTTGTGTTTCATTGGGTTTTCCATGGTCATCGTGTTGTAAAAGGGTAAATTGTGGGTTTTGGAGAACTTCAGGTAGGTTTAGGGGGAGTTTTCACGTGGATTCATGGTATTTGGGGTTTTCTTCTTTTTGGGGAGTGATCCTCTCCTTTCTTCGGGTGATTTTGAAGTGTTTTGGGGTTTCCGTTGTGTTTCGTTGAGTTCCTAATGTGTTTTATGGTGGTTGGGAGTGTGCTTTGGGATTAGGAGAACATCAGGTAGGTTTAGG
>NW_028180677.1:0-5000 GCF_964211825.1 Aythya ferina
AGCTGAAAGGAGCGGAAAGGAGCGGAAAGGAAAGGAAAGGAGCGGAAAGGAAAGGAAAGGAGCGGAAAGGAAAGGAGCGGAAAGGAAAGGAGCGGAAAGGAAAGGAAAGGAAAGGAAAGGAAAGGAAAGGAAAGGAAAGGAAAGGAAAGGAAAGGAAAGGAAACGAAAGGAGCGTATAGGAGCGTAAAAAAGCGTAAAGGAAAGGAAAGGAGCGTCAAGGAATTGAGCGTAAAGGAAAGGAGCGAAAAAGAAAGGAAAAGAGCGTAAATGAAAGGAAAGGAAAGGAGCGTAAATGAAAGGAGCGTAAAGAAAAAGGAGCGTAAACGAAAGGAGCGTAAAGGAAAGGAGCGTAAAGGAGCGTAAAGGAGCGTAAAGGAGGGTAAAGGAGTGTAAAAGAGCATAAAGGAAAGGAAAGGAGCGTAAAGGAAAGGAAAGGAAAGGAAAGGAGCGTAAAGGAAAGGAAAGGAAAGGAGCGTAAAGGAAAGGAAAGGAAAGGAGCGTAAAGGAAAGGAAAGGAGCGTAAAGGAAAGGAAAGGAAAGGAGCGTAAAGGAAAGGAAAGGAAAGGAGCGTAAAGGAAAGGAAAGGAGCGTAAAGGAGCGTAAAGGAGCGTAAAGGAGCGTAAAGGAGCGTAAAGGAGCGTAAAGGAAAGGAAAGGAAAGGAAAGGAAAGGAAAGGAAAGGAAAGGAAAGGAAAGGACAGGAAAGGAAAGGAAAGGAAAGGAAAGGAAAGGAAAGGAAAGGAAAGGAAAGGAAAGGAAAGGAAAGGAAAGGAAAGGAAAGGAAAGGAAAGGAATGGAAATGAAAAGAAAGGAGCGTAAATGAAAGGAGCGTAAAGGAAAGGAGCGTAAAGGACCTTAAAAGAAAGGAGCGTAAAGGAAAGGAGCGTAAAGGAAAGGAAAGGAGCGTAAAGGAAATGAGCGTAAAGGAAAGGAAAGCAAAGGAAAGGAAATGAGCTTAAAGGAAAGGAGCGTAAAGGAAAGGAGCGTAAAGGAAAGGAAAGGAAAGCAGCGTAAAGGAAAGGAGCGTAAAGGAAAGGAGAGTAAAGGAAAGGAGCGTAAAGGAGCGTAAAGGAGCGTAAAGGAGCGTAAAGGAGCGTAAAGGAGCGTAAAGGAAAGGAAAGGAGCGTAAAGGAAAGGAGCATAAAGGAAAGGAGCGTAAAGGAGCGTAAAGGAGCGTAAAGGAGCGTAAAGGAGCGTAAAGGAGCGTAAAGGAGCGTAAAGGAGCGTAAAGGAAAGGAAAGGAAAGGAAAGGAAAGGAAAGGAAAGGAAAGGAAAGGAGCGGAAAGGAGCGGAAAGGAGCGGAAAGGAGCGTAAAGGAAAGGAAAGGAAAGGAAAGGAAAGGAAAGGAAAGGAAAGGAAAGGAAAGGAAAGGAAAGGAAAGGAGCGTAAAGGAAAGGACCATAAAGGAGCTTAAAGGAACGGAGCGTAAAGGAAAGGAGCGTAAAGGAAAGGAAAGGAGCGTAAAGGAAATGAGCGTAAAGGAAAGGAGCGTAAAGGAAAGGAGCGTAGAGGAGCGTAAAGGGGCGTAAAGGAGCGTAAAGGAGCGTAAAGGAGCGTAAAGGAGCGTAAAGGAAAGGAAAAAAAAGGAAAGGAAAGGAGCGTAAAGGAAAGGAAAGGAGCGTAAAGGAAAGGAGCGTAAAGGAAAGGAGCGTAAAGGAAAGGAGCGTAAAGGAAAGGAGCGTAAAGGAAAGGAAAGGAAAGGAAAGGAAAGGAAAGGAAAGGAAAGGAAAGGAAAGGAAAGGAAAGGAAAGGAAAGGAAAGGAAAGGAAAGGAAAGGAAAGGAGCGAAAAGAGCGTAAAGGAGCGAAAAGGAGCGTAAAGGAAGGGAAAGGAAAGGAAAGGAAAGGAAAGGAAAGGAAAGGAAAGGAAAGGAAAGGAAAGGAGCGTAAAGGAAAGGAAAGGAAAGGAAAGGAGTGTAAAGGAAAGGAAAGGAAAGGAAAGGAAAGGAGCGTAAAAGAAAGGAAAGGAAAGGAAAGGAAAGGAAAGGAAAGGAAAGGAGCGTAAAGAAAGGAGCGTAAAGGAAAGGAGCATAAAGGAAAGGAGCGTAAAGGAAGGAGCGTAAAGAAAGGAAAGGAAAGAAAGGAAAGGAAAGGAAAGAAGGAAAGGAAAGGAAAGGAAAGGAAAGGAAAGGAAAGGAAAGGAAAGGAAAGGAAAGGAAAGGAGCGTAAAGGAAAGGAAAGGAAAGGAAAGGAAAGGAAAAGAAAGGAGCGTAAAGGAAAGGAAAGGAAAGGAAAGGAGCGTAAAGGAAAGGAGCGTAAAGGAAAGGAAAGGAGCGTAAAGGAAAGGAAAGGAAAGGAAAGGAAAGGAAAGGAAAGGAAAGGAAAGGAAAGGAAAGGAAAAGGAAAGGAAAGGAAAGGAAAGGAAAGGAAAGGAGCATAAAGGAAAGGAGCGTAAAGGAAAGGAAAGGAAAGGAAAGGAGCGTAAAGTCAAGGAAAGGAGCGTAAAGGAAAGGAGCGTAAAGGAAAGGAGCGTAAAGGAAAGGAAAGGAGCGTAAAGGAAAGGAAAGGAGCGTAAAGGAAAGGAGCGTAAAGGAAAGGAGCGTAAACGAAAGGAGCGTAAAGGAAAGGAGCGTAAAGGAGCGTAAAGGAGCGTAAAGGAGCGTAAAGGAGCGTAAAGGAAAGGAAAGGAAAGGAAAGGAAAGGAAAGGAAAGGAAAGGAAAGGAAAGGAAAGGAAAGGAAAGGAAAGGAAAGGAAAGGAAAGGAAAGGAGCGTTAAGGAAAGCAGCGTAAAGGAGCGTAAAGGAGCGTAAAGGAGCGTAAAGGAAAGGAAACGAGCGTAAAGGAAAGGAGCGTAAAGGAAAGGAGCGTAAAGGAAAGGAAAGGAGCGTAAAGGAAAGGAGCGTAAAGGAAAGGAGCATAAAGGAAAGGAAAGGAAAGGAGCGTAAAGGAAAGGAGCGTAAAGGAGCGTAAAGGAGCGTAAAAGAGCGTAAAGGAGCGTAAAGGAGCGTAAAGGAGCGGAAAGGAGCGGAAAGGAGCGGAAAGGAGCGGAAAGGAAAGGAAACAAAAGGAAAGGAGCGTATAGGAGCGTAAAAAAGCGTAAAGGAAAGGAAAGGAGCGTCAAGGAATTGAGCGTAAAGGAAAGGATCGTAAAGGAAAGGAGCGTAAAGGAAAGGAAAGGAGCGTAAAGGAAATGAGCGTAAAGGAAAGGAAAGCAAAGGAAAGGAAATGAGCGTAAAGAAAAGGAGCGTAAAGGAAATGAGCGTAAAGGAAAGGAGCGTAAAGGAAAGGAAAGGAAAGGAGCGTAAAGGAAAGGAAAGGAGCGTAAAGGAAAGGAGCGTAAAGGAAAGGAGCGTAAAGGAAAGGAAAGGAAAGGAGCGTAAAGGAGCGTAAAGGAGCGTAAAGGAGCGTAAAGGAAGGGAAAGGAAAGGAAAGGAAAGGAAAGGAAAGGAAAGGAAAGGAAAGGAAAGGAAAGGAAAGGAAGGAAAGGAAAGGAAAGAAAGGAAAGGAAAGGAAAGGAGCGTAAAGGAAAGGAAAGGAAAGGAAAGGAAAGGAAAGGAAAGGAAAGGAAAGGAAAGGAAAGGAAAGGAAAGGAAAGGAAAGGAAAGGAAAGGAAAGGAAAGGAAAGGAAAGGAGCGTAAAGGAAAGGAAAGTAAAGGAAAGGAAAGGAAAGGAAAGGAGCGTAAAGGAAAGGAAGGAAAGGAGCGTAAAGGAAAGGAGCGTAAAGGAAAGGAAAGGAAAGGAAAGGAGTGTAAAGGAAAGGAAAGGAAAGGAGCGTAAAGGAAAGAAAGGAAAGGGAGCGTAAAGGAAAGGAAAGGAGCGTAAAGGAAAGGAAAGGAAAGGAGCGTAAAGGAAAGGAGCGGAAAGGAAAGGAAAGGAAGGAAAGGAAAGGAAAGGAAAGGAAAGGAAAGGAAAGGAAAGGAAAGGAAAGGAAAGGAAAGGAAAGGAGCGTAAAGGAATGGAAATGAAAAGAAAGGACGTAAATGAAAGGAGCGTAAAGGAAAGGAGCATAAAGGAGCTTAAAGGAACGGAGCGTAAAGGAAAGGAGCGTAAAGGAAAGGAAAGGAGCGTAAAAGGAAAGGAGCGTAAAGGAAAGGAGCGTAAAGGAAAGGAGCGTAAGGAAAGGAGCGTAAAGGAGCGTAAAGGAGCGTAAAGGAGCGTAAAGGAGCGTAAAGGAGCGTAAAGGAGCGTAAAGGAGCGTAAAGGAAAGGAAAGGAAAGGAAAGGAAAGGAAAGAAAGGAAAGGAAAGGAAAGGAAAGGAAAGGAAAGGAAAGGAAAGGAAAGGAAAGGAAAGGAAAGGAGCGTTAAGGAAAGCAGCGTAAAGGAGCGTAAAGGAGCGCAAAGGAGCGTAAAGGAAAGGAAACGAGCGTAAAGGAAAGGAGCGTAAAGGAAAGGAGCGTAAAGGAAAGGAAAGGAGCGTAAAGGAAAGGAGCGTAAAGGAAAGGAGCATAAAGGAAAGGAAAGGAAAGGAGCGTAAAGGAAAGGAGCGTAAAGGAGCGTAAAGGAGCGTAAAAGAGCGTAAAGGAGCGTAAAGGAGCGTAAAGGAGCGGAAAGGAGCGGAAAGGAGCGGAAAGGAGCGGAAAGGAAAGGAAACGAAAGGAAAGGAGCGTATAGGAGCGTAAAAAGCGTAAAGGAAAGAAAGGAGCGTCAAGGAATTGAGCGTAAAGGAAAGGATCGTAAAGGAAAGGAGCGTAAAGGAAAGGAAAGGAGCGTAAAGGAAATGAGCGTAAAGGAAAGGAAAGCAAAGGAAAGGAAATGAGCGTAAAGAAAAGGAGCGTAAAGGAAAAGAGCGTAAAGGAAAGGAGCGTAAAGGAAAGGAAAGGAAAGGAGCGTAAAGGAAAGGAAAGGAGCGTAAAGGAAAGGAGCGTAAAGGAAAGGAGCATAAAGGAAAGGAGCGTAAAGGAGCGTAAAGGAGCGTAAAGGAGCGTAAAGGAGCGTAAAGGAAGGGAAAGGAAAGGAAAGGAAAGGAAAGGAAAAAGGAAAGGAAAGGAAAGGAAAGGAAAGGAAAGGAAAGGAAAGGAAAGGAAAGGAAAGGGAAAGGAAAGGAAAGGAAAGGAAAGGAAAGG
>NW_028180676.1:0-4000 GCF_964211825.1 Aythya ferina
TTCACCCCCCCAAACTCCCCCCACCCCAAAAACCCCAAAACCTCCAAAAACCCCAAATCCCCCCCAAAAACCCCAAATCCTCCCAAAAACCCCCACCCCCCCCAACCCTCCCCAGAACCCAAATTCCCTCCCCTTTCACCCCAAAACTACCCCCAAACCCCCTTTAACCCCCCTTTACCCCCCCAAAACCCCTCTTCCCCCAAAAACCCCAAAACCCCCATTTTTCCCCCCAAAACCCCAAATCCCCCCCAGAACCCAAATTCCCTCCCCTTTCCCCCCAAACCCCCCCTTTTCACCCCAAAACCACCCCCAACCCCCCCAATTCACCCTCTTCTCCCCCCCTTTCCCCCCTCCACCCCCCCAAACCCCAAAAACCCCAAAACCCCCCTTTTTCCCCCCAAAACCCCAAATCCCCCCAGAACCCAAATTCCCTCCCCTTTCCCCCCAAACCCCCCTTTTCACCCCAAAACCACCCCCAAACCCCCCCATCCGCCCCCATTCATCCCCCTTTCCCCCTTTTACCCCCCCAAAGCCCAAAAACCCCAAAACCCCCATTTTTCCCCCAAAAAACCCCAAATCCCCCCAGAACCCAAATTCCCTCCCCTTTCCCCCCAAACCCCCCTTTTCACCCCAAAACCCCCCCCAAAACCCCCCCATCCGCCCCCATTCACCCCCCTTTCCCCCCCTTTTACCCCCCCAAACCCCAAAAAACCCCAAAACCCCCTTTTTTCCCCCAAAAAACTCACCACCTCACCAGGGCGTCCTGCAGCGCCACCCCCAGCGCGTGGCCCACGTGGAGCCGCCCGGTGACGTTGGGGGGGGGCAGCACCAGGCTCAGCACCCGGCCCCCCCCTTTTGGGGTCCCCCCTTTTGGGGTCGCCCCTTTCGGGGTCGCCCCTCTCGGAGTCTCCGTTTTCGGGTTTTCTCCCCCATTTTGGGGTGGGGGGGGGGTGAAGAAGCCGCTCCGTTCCCACCACCCCCCCCAGGCGGCCTCCACGTAGCGGGGGCTGTAGGAGGGGGGCAGGGGCCCCCCCGTGGCTGCACCCCAAAAATTTTGGGGGTCACGGGGGGGGTCCCCGCGACCCCCCCCGGCCCCTTTTTGGGGTCGTTTCTCGCTTTTTTGGGGTCGTTCCCCGCTTTTCGCTCACCCTTTTTGCCGTCGGGGTCCAGGGGGTGCTCGTATTCCACCACCGGTTTGGGGCGCCAGGCTTTGGGGGGCGGGGGGGGCGGCTGGAAACCAGTAAGAACCAGTATAAACCAGTAAAAACCAGTATAAACCAGTACAAACCAGTAAAAACCAGTACAAACCAGTAAAAACCAGTACAAACCAGTAAAAACCAGTAAAGAACAGTATAAACCAGTGTAAACCGTTAAAAAACCATAAAAACTAGCACAAACTGGTATGAGCCAAACCAGTAAAAACCAGTATGGGCCAGTATGGACCAGTAAGGACCAGTATAAGTCACTAAGAGCCAGTATAAACCAGTACGAACCAGTATAAACCAGTAAAAAACAGTATAACCCAGTAAAAACCAGTATAATCCAGTATAAACCATTAAAAAACAGTAAGAACCCGTATGAACCAAACCAGTAAAAACCAGTACGGGTGAGTATAGACCATTAAGACCAGTATGGACCAGTAAGGACCAGTAATACTGCTCCCATCTGGGACTGGGCCCCCCCCAGTGTTCCCCCAGTACGCCCCCAGAGCTCACCAGGTTGTCCCAGTTGCTCCCAGTGCCCCCCCAGTTCCTCCCAGTTGCTCCCAGTCACTCCCAGTGTCCCCCCAGTTCCTCCCAGTCCCTTCCCAGTTGCTCCCAATACCCCTCCAGTTCCTCCCAGTTACTCTCAGTGTCCCCCCAGTTGCTCCCAGTGCCTCCCCAGATCCTCCCAGCATAGCCCCAGTTCCTCCCAGTTGCTCCCAGTGCCCCCCCAGTTGCTCCCAGTGCCCTCCCAGCTTCTCCCAGTGTCCCCCCAGCTCCCCCCAGTGCCCCCCAGTTGTTCCCAGTCCCCTCCCAGTGCCCCCAGTCCCAACCAGCACGCCCCAGTTCTCTCATAATCCCCCCCCAGTTACTCCCAGTGACCCCCAATTGCCTCCCAATGCTCTCCCAGTCCTCCCCAGTTCCCTCCCAGTGCCCCCCAGTCCTCTCCCAGTCCCCTCCCAATTGCTCCAAGCCCCTCCCAATGCCCGCCCAGTCCCCTCCCAGTTACTCCCAGTCCCCTCCCAGTGCCCCCTAATCCCCTCCCAGTCCCTCCCAGTGCCCCCCAGCCCCCTCCCAGTCACTCCCAGTGCCTTCCCAGCGCCCCCCAGTCCCCCTCAGAGCCCCCCAATCTCCTCCCAGTCCTTCCCAGACCCCTCCCAGTTGCTCCCAGTCCCTCCCAGTGCCCCCCAGTCCCCTCCCAGTTGCTCCCAGTCCCTCCCAATCCCCTCCCAGTCCCTCCCAGTCGCTCCCAGTCCCTCCCAGTGCCCCCCAATCCCCTCCCAGTGCCCCCCAATCCCCTCCCAGTCCCTCCCAGTGCCCCCCAATCCCCTCCCAGTGCCCCCCAATCCCCTCCCAGTGCCCCCCAATCCCCTCCCAGTCCCTCCCCGTCTCTCCCAGTGCCCCCCAGCGCCCCCCACCTGCTCCCCGCCGCCCCCCCTCTCCTCCCGCTCCCTCCGCAGCCGCCGCCGCTCCTCCTTGTGCTGCCGCCCGAGGAGCCGGGCCTGCTCGGCACCGGAACCGGAACCGGAATCGGCACCGGAACCGGCACCGGGCCCGGAACCGGAAGCGGAACCGAGCGGGCGGCAGCACCGGGCCCGGCTCCCCCCGGCCACCCGCAGGGCACGGGGCACCATGGGCGCCGCCATG
The DNA here is from genome assembly GCF_964211825.1 of Aythya ferina. Classification (NCBI taxonomy): domain Eukaryota; kingdom Metazoa; phylum Chordata; class Aves; order Anseriformes; family Anatidae; genus Aythya; species Aythya ferina. The sequence continues at coordinate 2,850 of NW_028180676.1, forward strand.
ATGGGGCCGCCGGAAGCCGCCCCCTGCGCGTGACCGGAAGCCGCGAGCACGTGACGCCGGCCACTCCCCCCCACTCTGCTCCCAGCGAATGGGGGCGTGGTTTGGAGCTGGGGGCGTGGTTTGGCTGTGCGGGGGTGTGGCTTTGGTGGGGGGCGTGGCTTGACTGGGGGGCGTGGCCCGGCGCGGCGCGAGGCAGGGCGGGAGAGCGAAAAGGGGGCGTGGCCACGGAGGGGGGCGTGGCCTCGCGGCTCGGCCGGGGCGCGCGCGCGCGGTGAGAGCGGGGAGGGGGCAAAGGGGGGGGGGGGGGGCAAAAAGGGGGGGGCTGGGGGCAATAAGGGGGGGGTGGGGGTAATAAGGGGGGGGTGGGGGAATGGGGGGGGGCAGCTGAGGCTCTGGGGGGGGGTTGGGGGGCTGGGGGGGGATTTGGGGGGGTTCTGGGGGTAATAAGGGGGGGCTGGGGGCAATAAAAGGGGGGCTGGGGGCAATAAGGGGGGGGCTGGGGGTAATAAGGGGGGGGCTGGGGTAATGGGGGGGGGGCCTGGGGGGGTATCTGAGGTGCTGGGGGGGATTTGGGGGGCTTATGGGGGTAATAAGGGGGCCTGGGGGCAATAGGGGGGGGTCTGGGGGTAATAAGGGGGGGTTGGGGTAATAAGGAGGGGCCCTGGGGGGGTATCTGAGGTCTTGGGGGGGGAATTGGGGGTTTGGGGGGGGATTTAGGGGGCTTATGGGGGTAATAAGGGGGCCTGGGGGCAATAGGGGGGGTCTCAGGGCAATAAGGGGGGAGCTGGGGGCAATAGGGGGGGGTCTGGGGGTAATAAGGGGGGGTTGGGGTAATAAGGGGGGCCCCTGGGGGGGTATCTGAGGTCTTGGGGGGGGGATTTGGGGGTTTGGGGGGGGATTTGGGGGGCTTATGGGGGTGTTAGAAGGGGCTGGGGGCAATAAGGGGGGGTCTCAGGGCAATAAGGGGGGAGCTGGGGGCAAAAAGGGGGGGCCTGGGGGTAATAAGGGGGGGGCTGGGGTAATGGGGGGGGCCCTGGGGGGGCATCTGAGGTCTTGGGGGGGGGGAATGGGGGTTTGGGGGGGGGATTTGGGGGGCTTATGGGGACAACAGGGGGGGTCTGGGGGTGTTAAGGGGGGGTCTGGGGGTGCTA
>NW_028180675.1:0-4000 GCF_964211825.1 Aythya ferina
TGTGGGTTTTGGAGAACATCAGGTAGGTTTAGGGTGCTTTTCGGGAGGATATGTGGTATTTGGCATTTTGTTCTATTTTTTCGGTTATTTCTGTTCTTTGTTGAGTGTTTTTGGCGTGTTTTGCGGTCTCTGTTGGGTTTCGTTAGGTTCTTGTTGGTCGTCAAGGTAAATGGGAGCGGATTGTGGGTTTTGGAGAAGATCAGGTTAGTTTACGGCGGTTTGGGGGGGAAATTCATAGTTTTTGGTGTTTTTTCTTCTGATCCCTTTCTTTTTTGGGGTGTTTTTGACGTGTTTTTCGGTCTTTGTTGGGTTTCATTGGGTTCTCGTTTGACGTTAAGGTAAATGGGTGTGGATGGTGGGTTTTGGAGAAGATCATGTGAGTTTAGTATGGTTTTGGGGGGAAATTCATAGTTTTTGGTGTTTTTTCTTCTGATCCCGTTCTTTTTTGGGGTGTTTTAGACGTGTTTTGGGGTCTCCGTTGGGTTTTGTTGGGTTTTCCCTGGTCATCATGGTGGAAAAGGGTAAATTGTGGGTTTTGGAGAACATCAGGTAGTTTTAGGGTGGTTTTGAGGTGGATCTATGGTTTTGAGGGGTTTTCTTCCAGTTTTGGGGGTGATCCCTTTCTTGTTTGGGGTGTTTTTGACCTGTTTTGGGGTCTCCGTTGGGCTTCGTTAGGTTCTCGTTGGTCGTCAAGGTAAATGGGAGCGGATTGTGGGTTTTGGAGAAGATCAGGTTAGTTTACGGCGGTTTGGGGGGGAAATTCATAGTTTTTGGTGTTTTTTCTTCTGATCCCGTTCTTTTTTTGGGTGTTTTAGACGTGTTTTGCTGTCTCCGTTGCGTTTCGTGCGGTTTTCCGTTTTCATCGTGGTGGAAAAGGGTAAATTGTGGGTTTTGGAGAACATCAGGTAGGATTAGGGTGGTTTTGAGGTGGATCTATGGTTTTGACGGGCTTTCTTCCAGCTTTTGGGTGATCCCATTTGTGTTTGCGGTGGTTTTGACGTGTTTTGGGGTCTCCGTTGGGTTTCGTTTGGTTTTCCGTGGTCATCATGATGGAAAAGGGTAAGTTGCGGGTTTTGGAGAACATCAGGTAGGTTTGGGGGGACTTTGGGGGTTGATTCTTGGTATTTGGGGTTTTCTTCTCTTTTTTTGGGGTGATCCCTTTCTTTTTTTGGGTGTTTTTGACGTGTTTTGCGTTTTTTGTTGGGTTTCATTGGGTTCTCGTTTGACGTTAAGGTAAATGGGAGCGGATTGTGGGTTTTGGAGAAGATCATGTGAGTTTAGTGTGGTTTTGGGGGGAAATTCATAGTTTTTGGTGTTTTATCTTCTGATCCCGTTCTTTTTTGGGGTGCTTTAGACGTGTTTTTGGGTCTCCGTTGGGTTTCCTTGGGTTTTCCGTGGTCATCATGGTGGAAAAGGGTAAATTGTGGGTTTTGGAGAACATCAGGTAGGTTTAGGGTGGTTTTGAGGTGGATTTGTGGTTTTGAGGGGTTTTCTTCCAGTTTTGGGGGTGATCCCGTTCTTGTTTGGGGTGTTTTTGGCGTGTTTTTGGGTCTCTGTTGGGTTTCGTTGGCTTCTCTTTGGTCGTTAATTTAAATGGGTGTGGATTGTGGGTTTTGGAGAAGATCAGGTGACTTTAGAGTGGTTTCGGGGTTGGATCCGTGCTTTTTGGAGATTTTCTTCTAGTTTTGGGGGTGATCCCGTTTTTGTTTGGGGTGTTTTTGACGTGTTTTGGGGTCTCCGTTGGGTTTCGTTGGGTTTTCCGTGTTCATCGTGGTGGAAAAGGGTCAATTGTGGGTTTTGGAGAACTTCAGGTAGGTTTAGGGTGGTTTTGAGGTGGATCTCTGGTTTTGGGGGTTTTCTTTCGTTTTTGGGGGTGATGCTGTTCCTTTCTGGGGTGTTTTTGACGTGTTTTGGGGTCTCTGTTGTGTTTTGTTGGGTTTTGCGTGGTCAACATGTTGGAAAAGTGTGAATTGTGGGTTTTGGAGAATTTCAGGTTAGCTTAGGGTGGTTTTGGGGTGGATCTATGGAATTCGGGCCTTTATTCTGTTATTTGGGATGATCCCATTCCTGTTTGCGGTGGTTTTGACGTGTTTTGGGGTCTCCGTTGGGTTTCGTTGGCTTCTCGTTGGTCGTTAATTTAAATGGGTGTGGATGGTCGGTTTTGGAGAAGATCAGGTGAGTTTAGAGTGGTTTGGGTGTTGGATCCGTGCTTTTTGGGTATTTTTTTCCGGTTTTGGGCGTGATCCCGTTTTTGTTTGGGGTGTTTTTGACGTGTTTTGGGGTCTCCGTTGGGTTTTGTTGGGTTTTCCATGGTCATCATGGTGGAAAAGTGTAAATTGTGGGTTTTGGAGAAGATCAGGTAGGTTTAGGGTGGTTTTGGGGTGGATCTATGGTTTTGGGGATTTACTTTCGTTTTTGGGGGTGATTCTGTTCCTTTCTGGGATGCTTATGACGTGTTTTGGGGTCTCTGTTGGGTTTCGTTGGGTTTTCCTTGGTCATCATGGTGGAAAAGGGTCAATTGTGGGTTTTGGAGAAGATCAGGTAGGTTTAGGGTGGTTTTGGGGTGGATCTATGGCTTTGGGGTTTTCTTTCGTTTTTGGGTTTGATCCTGTTCTTGTTTGCGGTGTTTTTGACGTGTTTTGGGGTCTCCGTTTGGTTTCGTTGTGTTCTCGTTGGTCGTTAATTTAAATGGGAGTGGATGGTGTGTTTTGCAGAAGATCAGGTGAGTTTAGAGTGGTTTGGGTGTTGGATCCGTGCTTTTTGGGGATTTTCTTCCAGTTTTGGCGGTGATGCCGTTCTTGCTTGGGGTGTTTTTGACGTTTTTTGGGGTCTCCATTGGGTTTTGTTGGGTTTTCCGTGGTCATCATGGTGGAAATGCATAAATGGTAGGTTTTGGAGAAGATCAGGTAGGTTTAGGATGGTTTTGGGGTGGATCTATGGTTTTGGGGGATTTTCTTCCAGTTTTTGGGTGATCCCGTTCGTGTTTGCGGTGATTTTGACATGTTTTGGGGTCTCCGTTGGGTTTCGTTTGGTTTTCCATTGTCATCATGGTGGAAAAGGGTAAATTGTGGGTTTTGGAGAACATCAGGTAGGATTAGGGTGGTTTTGGGGTGGATCTATGATTTTGACGGGCTTTCTTCCAGCTTTTGGGTGATCCCATTTGTGTTTGCGGTGGTTTTGACGTGTTTTGGGGTCTCCGTTGGGTTTCGTTTGGTTTTCCATGGTCATCATGTTGGAAAAGTGTAAATTGTGGGTTTTGGAGAAGATCAGGTAGGTTTAGGGTGGTTTTGGGGTGGATCTATGGTTTTGGGGATTTACTTTCGTTTTTGGGGGTGATTCTGTTCCTTTCTGGGGTGTTTTTGACGTGTTTTGGGGGCTCTGTTGGGTTTCGTTGGGTTTTCCATGGTCATCATGGTGGAAAAGGGTCAATTGTGGGTTTTGGAGAAGATCAGGTAGGTTTAGGGTGGTTTTGGGGTGGATCTATGGCTTTGGGGGTTTTCTTTCGTTTTTGGGTTTGATCCTGTTCTTGTTTGCGGTGTTTTTGACGTGTTTTGGGGTCTCCGTTTGGTTTCGTTGTGTTCTCGTTGGTCGTTAATTTAAATGGGAGTGGATGGTGTGTTTTGCAGAAGATCAGGTGAGTTTAGGGTTGTTTGGGGCTTGGATCCGTGCTTTTTGGGGATTTTCTTCCAGTTTTGGCGGTGATGCCGTTCTTGCTTGGGGTGTTTTTGACGTTTTTTGGGGTCTCCATTGGGTTTTGTTGGGTTTTCCGTGGTCATCATGGTGGAAAAGGGTAAGTTGCGGGTTTTGGAGAACATCAGGTAGGTATAGGGTGATTTTTGGGGTGGATCTATGGTTTTGGGGGATTTTCTTCCAGTTTTTGGGTGATCCCGTTCTTGTTTGGGGTGTTTTTGACGTGTTTTGGGGTCTCCCTTGGGTTTCGTTTGGTTTTCCGTGGTCATCATGGTGGAAAAGGGTAAGTTGCGGGTTTTGGAGAACATCA
>NW_028180674.1:0-4000 GCF_964211825.1 Aythya ferina
ATAATTTCTTATATGATAGAGCATATTCAAAACTTAAAAGCTAAAGCCAGGGTCACTAAATCAAAATCTATTAAGCAACTCTCTCCTTGAGAACAACTAACAGCTTATATTTAGCTAACTGGAACAGCTTTTATTATTACTATTTACACAATATTGAGAAATGTTTGTGTGAATTACACACCAGGTCAAGGAAAGGTGCTTATGTTCCCTTTAGTATGTCAGGTCTCTTGAAAAATAAATACTTTCAAGCTCTGTATTTCTAAGTGTTCTGGACTGATCAAAAACTCAACGAGCCAATACATATCAGACACTTTTATTCCTTTTGTCAGAAAATGACTTGCTCGAAATTTCAACCACGGTACATAACAAGCCTGAAAGGCATTTATGGGTGATTAAGCAGCTGTCATAGCCGCAGCTTTCAAAACAGGATTTGTGCCCTGATGTGCCAAATCCTATCCAGAAGTATGAGGCAGAGCCTGCCCCACGGAGCACAGAACGACAGAAGAACAAAGGACGTGGGCGGATGGAGAAATGAAAACAACAGGAGCTCAGCGAAAAAGAAGTCACAACTTGTCACTTGCTTGTGACAGGTGAAAGTAATTCTTACTCATTAAGCGAGCCAGGTTTCAGGAAAGGACAAGCCAGTGGCTGTATGTGTCCTAGCACGTTTTCCTTCCACGGGAAGATGGCAGCACAGCAGAAAGTGAGAAGGCTCCTGAAGGAAGGGACGGGCACAGGAACAAGGTCTGAATTCCACAGGTGCTAATGCTTTATATCTGAAAGTCAAGCTTTGTCTCCAGAGCACACACCCTACTCGTTAGGAAATATTACAAAACCACATCTTTTTCCTACACTAATACATTATGCCATGGCTTGATAACAGACTTCCCGCTCTCCTATCTCTTCCAATTTCATAAAGCAACGCTTATATGAACTACAAAGCAGTTTAAGTTGGCAATCGTATGTGTGCATGTCAGCTTAACTCTATCAGGAGCCCATTTTCCTTTTGATTACTAAATCTTGGTTCTATTTTAATCACTTACTCATTTTTTTTTGATCCTTACTTAGCAGGAAGAGTTAACGTGCAGAGACGACGACAGCTGCGCAGAACACGAGTAATCGAACACACAGAGCGTGCCTGCCAGCATGTGTCCCCAAAATTATTTTGGAGAAGTGGCTCCAGGCACAGCAGGTGGTGCCAGCAATATCCTCCTACCCAACCACGCTGCCCGGGCTCCTGCTGCAGGTGCTGCGGTCAGTACGAGCTGGGAGCCAAGGTCTGCTCCTCCGCGAGCCTTCGCTGATCACTGCAGATTGCCTCCGGGCGAGGAGAGGCAGGCTTTCATCTGAATGAAAGGGTGACTGCTGTTACAGCTAATCCAGTCTCATTTCAACCTATTTTATCTTGGCATGGGAGATAGGAAAGGAAAAAAAGGAAGCCTTCCAACAAGCTTGCAAAAAAACATATGTAAATTCCCCAATTCTAAATGATCTGGCTAGGTATCAGCCCACTGCTGCCCTCCGAGACTCTCAGGAATGAAACCTCTCCTAAAAGCTTTTGGCTCTGTGCAGCTGGAGAAGGTACTTTGTGGTTTTTCAGGTGCAGTCCCTTCCTCTTAACGTTAAAATGAATGCTTGGCACTTCGCAAGACGAGGACTCGGCTCTGGCTTCAACCTGTGCTCTTTCAACAACACTTTTCCCTGTGCAGTTAAATTGGCCACAGATTCAGACAGTGCATTCTTTCTGAACTGTACGTTTTATGATCCTAGTTTAGGGGCCTCATAAAAGATGTAGTGTGCAAGTCACAGTATCCTGCGCTCTAGGGGTCATAACCACTGCATCTACACCGATACCCACAGAACTCTTTAAGACACTTCTGCTCGGTAGTGTTTACTGCCAAAACAAATTTCTGCCCCTAACATTTCTGCCGTTCAACTTCCCATGGAAAAGTTTAATAGTTTCTATTATAAAGTTGATTTTCTCACATGGTAGATAGCCTAACGGAGCCAGGAGCTGGACATCTTGCCTCATTTCATGTTTAAGAGCTCATTTTCAGAGCAGTTTCTTACATATTGCCCTAGCTCATAAGCATTCGACTTTTTTTTTTTCATGCAGCTAATAGAAAAGATACCAGTTTTTCCACAAACACGAAGAATTTTGCTTTTCTTCCATGCTTCTGGGAAGGTTACTTACCTCGTGCATTAGACAAGCTACAGGAACAACGAGCAGAAATCCCAGGAGAGCAGCGATAGCTGAGCAACATCTCTATAAAGCATGTAAATGTTGCCTGCCACCATGTGGACACAGCGACTCTGGACATGAAAAAGGAGGGCTAGACAAAGTTCGCTGCACTAGAGATCAACGCAAGGATGTGAAAATAAACAAGCTTCCTTGGGAGAACTGACAGGAGATTGTTCGAGTGATTTTTTCCTGTCAAATAGCAAAGTTCATCTGTTGCTAATGACTGTCAGATGAAAGCAGAACTATTCGCTGGCCAGGGTTGAACAAACCCCGCCAATGTGGACAGGAATATCAGCCTAACATCACTCAGGCGCTGTCAGACAACACAAATCAAGGCTGGATCAGAAGAGAAGCCTCGCCTTGTGAGACGATCCTGAACACGTATCCAACGTGATCAGAAAAACACTCACGCAGTACAAACCGAGATGACTCCACAAAAGCTGGGAGCGATGGCTGGGGAGGTTTGTTCTGACTGCCACCGACTGCTGAGTCTCCGACAAGCCCCAGTGATGAACCAGGGGAAGACATGACACATTCGCTCCTCCACTTAGCCCTAGGGAAATAAAGAGTTGTAAAAGAGTCCAAAAATTGTTTGTTTTATGATCCTCCTTTCAACAGCCAGTAGCTGAGGCAAGGACAGAACGCTGTCGATTCAAGGTCTTGTCCACTAAAGCCAGATGGGCTGAGGAACCCAGCACGAGAAGGATGTGGGGCTGTTAGAGAGGGTCCAGAGGAGGCCACGGAGATGATCAGAGGGCTGGAGCTCCTTTGCTGTGAAGACAGGCTGAGAGAGCTGGGGATGTTCAGCCTGGAGAAGAAGGCTCCAGGGAGACTTCACTGCAGCTTTTGAATACTTAAAGTGAGCTTATAAAAAGATGGAGAGCAACTTTTTGCTCAGGCAGATAAAGACAGAACAAGGGGGGATGGTCTTAAATTAAAAGAAGGGAGATTTAGGTTAGAGGTTAGGAAGAAATTTTTCACTCAAAGTGCAGTGAGGTGCTGGAACAGGTTGCCCAAAGAAGTTGTGGATTCCCCATCCCTGGAGGTGCTCCAGGCCAGGCTGGATGGGGCTTTGGCCAACCTGATCTAGTGGGTGGCATCCCTGCCCATGGCAAGGGGGGTTGAAGCTGGATGATCTTTTACGTCCCTTTGAACCCAAACCATTCTATGATTCTATAGGGAAGTTGAGCTGAGACTCCAAACAAGAAATCTATAAGATAATCAACTTCTATCCCTTTTAGAGATTCACTGGAACACCAAATCATTTGGTATGCAGAGCTGCAAATGAATTCATTGTCCTCTTGACATGAAATAGCTGACCGGGACCAGAAGAATCTGGCTTTATAGCTATAAATTATTTCCTCTCTAAGCAATCTTGCAACTGGATGAGGAATAGTGTGACTGGCACATATCATGCAAGAGGCAACCCTGTGAACACCTAAAGGAACTGGTAGTTTCATGAACTAGATGGCAGCCTCATGCTCTCTTCAACGGCTATACGTTGTGTATATATGGGTTAGAAATAACCAATACAGGAAAGAAGCCACATAATGTCAACTCGTACACAACTCAGGGCCAGGCTTTCTCCAGCAGGGACAGTGTGGGTGCTGATTAAGGACTCACCTCGAGAGGATTATCACTGAAATCACGGTTAGTAAGGTCATCTCTTCATCTGCAATGAAGAACCTACATCAAAGGCAGGCCTGAGCTGTTTAAGACTCTGGGGATGCAGAAAGAAGATAGCAAAAAAATAAAACC
>NW_028180673.1:0-4000 GCF_964211825.1 Aythya ferina
GTGCCCCCAACCCATCCCATTCCCAGTGCTCCCAGCACCCCCATCCCATCCCATCCCATTCCCAGTGCTCCCAGCACCCACATCCCATCCCATCCCATTCCCAGTTGCCCCCAGTGCTCCCAGTGCACTTCCCAGTACTCCCAGTACCCCCAGCCCAGCCCATTCCCAGTGCTCCCAGTTGCCCCCAGTTGCTGCCAGTGCTGCCATTGCACTTCCCAGTGCTCCCAGTCCCCCTTACCAGTCCCATTCCCAGTGCTCCCCGTGCCCCCAGTACTGTCCCAGTTGTCCCCGGTGCACTTCCCAGTGCTCCCAGAGCACCTCCCAGTGCTCCCAGCACCCCCATCCCATCCCATCCCATTCCCAGTGCTCCCAGCACCCCCATCCCATCCCATCCCATTCCCAGTGCTCCCAGTGCCCCCATCCCATCCCATCCCATCCCATCCCATCCCATCCCATCCCATCCCATCCCATCCCATCCCATCCCATCCCATCCCATTCCCAGTGCACCCAGCACTCCCATCCCATCCCGTCCCGTTCCCAGTGCTCCCAGTCGCCCCCAGTTGCCCCACCGAGGCTGAGGTTGAGGACGGTGTCGGGGGCGTCAGGGCCGGGCGCGGGGGGGGGCAGGCGGCGCCCCTCCCCCCGGCGTTGGGTCTGCTCCAGCGACAGCACCACCCCGCGCTGCTCCACGCGGCTGCGGGACGGGACCCCCGCCGTGGGGCACCCACCCCATTAGGGCTGGGGTACGGGGTGCTGACCCCCCAAGGGGCACCGGGTATGGGTACGGGGTGTAGGGTGCGGGGTGCTGAGCACCATAAAGTTATGGGGTATGGGGCGCTGAGCACTATAAAGTTATAGGGTATGGGGTGCTGAGCACCATAAAGTTATGGGGTACAGGGTGCTGACCACCATAAAGGTATGAGGTATGGGGTGCTGAGCACTATAAAGTTATGGGGTACGGGGTGCTGACCCTCCAAGGGGCACCGGGTATGGGTACGGGGTATAGGGTACGGGGTGCTGAGCACCATAAAGTTATAGGGTACAGGGTGCTGCCCCCCCCAGGGGATAGGGTATGGGGTGTAAGGTACGGGGTGCTGAGCACCATAAAGTTATGGGGTACAGGGTGCTGAGCACCATAAAGTTATGGGGTACGGGATGCTGACCACCATAAACGTATGAGGTATGGGGTGCTGAGCACTATAAAGTTATAGGGTATGGGGTGCTGACCCCCCAAGGAGATAGGGTATGGGGTGTAAGGTATGGGGTGCTGAGCACCATAAAGGTATGGGGTATGGGGTGCTGAGCACTATAAAGTTATGGGGTATGGGGTGCTGAACCTCCAAGGGGCACGGGGTATGGGTATGGGGTGTAGGGTGCGGGGTGCTGAGCACCATAAAGTTATAGGGTACAGGGTGCTGCCCCCCCCAGGGGATAGGGTATGGGGTGTAAGGTATGGGGTGCTGAGCACCATAAAGTTATGGGGTATGGGGCGCTGAGCACCATAAAGTTATGGGGTACGGGGTGCTGACCATGATAAAGGTATGGGGTACGGGGTGCTGAGCACCATAAAGGTATGGGGTATGGGGTGATGACTGCCATAGTTATGGGGTACGGGGTGCTGAGCACCATAACGTTATGGGGTCGGGGTGCTGCACCCCAAGAGGTGCTAGGGATGGGGTACAGCCTATGGGGTATGGGGTGCTGCACCCCAATAAAAATTAGGGATGGGATATAAGGATGGGGGACAGGGTTCTGCACCCCAAAAGGCGTTAGGGATGGGGTACAGCCTATGGGGTATGGGATACCGCACCCCAAGAAAATTAGGGATGGATATAAGGGATAGGGTCGGGGTGCTGCACCCCAAGAGGCGTTAGGGATGGGGTACAGCCTATGGGGTACGGGGTGCTGCACCCCAAGAAAATTAAGGGTGGGATATAAGGGATGGGGGACAGGGTTCTGCACCCCAAAAGGCGTTAGGGATGGGGTACAGCCTATGGGGTACGGGGTGCTGCACCCCAAGACGCACTAGGGATGGGATATAAGGGATGGGGGACGGGTTCTGCACCCCAAAAAGCGCTAAGGATGGGGTACAGCCTAACGGGGTGCGCAGAAGCCCCTGTAGAAGCAGCGGGGCTGGGCTATAGGCGTGAGGGGGGGGGTGCCCGTCCCCGTGTCCCCGTGTCCCCGTGTCCCCGTGTCCCCACGTCCCCATGTCCCACCTGAGGACGAAGTGGAGGCAGACGATGCCCTCGGGCTGGGCGCTGCGGCTGTTGGCGATGACGGTGGCCTGGGTCTGCGCCCACAGGAACCCCCCCGCTTGGCCAGGAAGCGGTACTGGCTCGTCACCGCCTGGCCCTTGCTCAGCACTGCGGCCACCCCGGGGACACACGGGTCACCCAAGGGTGCCGGGGGGGGGCGCGACAAGGTGCCCCGAAGGGTGCTGGAGGGGGTTGGGGTGCCCAGAGGGGTGTTGGGGGGGGTAGTGGGGTGCTGAAGGGGTGCCCAAGGGAGATAATGGGGTGCCCAGAGGTGGCTGAGGGGATATTGGGGTGCCCGGGGTGCCCAGGGGAGATATTGGGGTGCCCAGAGGGTGCTGGGGTGACATTGGGGTGCCCAGAGGTTTCCCTGAGGGTGCCAGAGGGTGCTGGGGGATATTGGGGTGCCATGGGGTGCCCAGGGGTGCCCAGAGGTGTTGGGGGGGTAGTGGGGTGCTGAAGGGGTGCCCAAGGGAGATATTGGGGTGCCCAGAGGGGTGCTGGGGGGTAGTGGGGTGCCCAGAGGGTTCCCTGAGGGTGCCAGAGGGTGCTGGGGGGGATATTGGGGTGCCATGGGGTGCTCAGGGAGATATTGGGGTGCCCAGAGGGTGCTGGGGGGGATGTTGGGGTGCTGAAGGGTGCCCAGGGGAGATATTGGGGTGCCCAGAGGGTCCTAGGAGGGATATTGGGGTGTCCATAGGGTGCTGAGGGGGATATTGGGGTGCCCAGAGGGTGCTGAGGGGGATATTGAGGTGCCCAGGGGAGATATTGGGGTGCCCATAGGGTGCTGGGAGGGATATTGGGGTGCTGAAGGGGTGCCCAGGGGATATTGGGGTGCCCAGGAAGGTGCCCAAGGGGGTATTGGGGTGCTGAGGGGGTGCCCAGGGAGATATTGGGTGCCCAGAGGGTCCTGAGGGAGATATGGGGTGCCATGGGTGCCTGGGGGGGATATTGGGGTGCCCAGGGGAGATATTGGGGTGCCCAGAGGGTGCTGGGGGGGACATTGGGGTGCCCAGAGGGTTCCCTGAGGGTGCCAGAGGGTGCTGGGGGGATGTTGGGGTGCTGAAGGGGTGCCCAGGGGACATTGGGGTGCCCAGAAGGTGCCCAAGGGGGTATTGGGGTGCTGAGGGGGTGCCCAGGGAGATATTGGGGTGCCCAGAGGGTGCTGGGGGGGATATTGGGGTGCCCAGGGGAGATATTGGGGTGCCCAGAGGGTGCTGAGGGGGATATTGGGGTGCCCAGGGGAGATATTGGGGTGCCAGAGGGTGCTGAGGGGATATTGGGGTGCCCAGGGGAATATTGGGGTGCCCAGAGGGTGCTGGAGGTGATATTGGGGTGCCCAGGGAGATATTGGGGTACCCAGATGGTGCTGAGGGAGGTATTGGGGTGCCCAGGGGATATCGGGGTGCCATGGGTGCCTGGGGGGGGATATTGGGGTGCCCAGGGGGATATTGGGGTGCCCAGAGGGTGTTGGGGGGATTCTGGGGTGCCATGGGGTGCCTGTGGGTGGGGGGGATATTGGGGTGCACAGGAGGGGTGAAGGGGTGCCAGAGGGGGATATTGGGGTGCCCCCAGACATGCCCAGAGCACGGGGGTGCGATTTTGGTGGGTGCACGGGGCGGGGGGGGCATTGGGGGCGGGGGGGGCATTGGGGTGCGATGTCAGGTTTGGGGTGGGGGGGGGGATATTAGGGTCGGGGCTCCGGGCAGGACATCGGGGCTCTACGGGGAGCAGGAGGCGGGGAG
>NW_028180672.1:0-3000 GCF_964211825.1 Aythya ferina
GTGTCCGTGGTCTGCATCCCGCCGCGGTTGCCATGGCGACCGGGATGCTCGGGGGTATCCCAGCAACCGCCTGGCCACGCCCCCACGGGGGCGGGGCTAGGAAAGGGGGCGGGGCTACCCAGAGCCTCCCCCCTCCTTCTTACCCCCTCCCCACCCCCCTTCTGCCCCATAACCTTCCATGGTGCCCCCCAGGAGCCCCCCCCAGACCCCAACCCCCTCCCCCCTGTGCCCCCCCTGCCCCCACAGGACCCCCCCAGACCCCCAAATTGCCCCCCCAGTGCAATGTGTGCCCCCAGGACCCCCCCCAGCCCCCCCAATGTGCCCCCCCCAGCCCACAGGGTGCCGTTGCTTTTTTTTTTATTTTTGGGGGGGGGGGGATCCAAAGGAAGGATTTTGGGGGGTGGGGGGGGACCACACCGGGGGGGCATAGTTTGAAATCCTTTATTGAGGTCGCGTCGATCCCTATTTACATCTCATCCAGCGGGGGGGGGGGCGTACCTGGGGGGAAGGGGGGGCACAGGGGCTCGATGCCCCCCCCCCCCCCCGCTGCACCCCCCCGGCCCCCACCCCCCCGCTGGGTCCCCTTTGCTGGGACCCCCCCGACTGCGCCCCCTTGGGGTGTCTAATCCCCTCCCCCCCCCTTTTTTTTTGGGGGGGGGGTTGAAGCTACATATTGAAGCCGTTTATTGCCACAGAAAATTTGGGGGGGCTTCCTCCCCCCCCCGCTCCCTCCCCAAAAGCAAATCCCTCTCCCCTCCCCCCCCCCCCCCAGCAAGGACCCCGGGGCCCCCCCAATTCGCTCGAAGCCCCCACCCCCAACCCCCCCAATTTGTGCTAACGGGAGCCGGCAGCCGGGGGGGGGCCGACCCCACCGTGGACCAGCCACGCGGGGGCAGGGGGCAGAGGTCAAGGGTCAGCAGGAGACCCCCAGATTTTGGGGGAGGGGGGGACACAAGGCGTCGCTAAAGGCTCAAAGCAGCAGAGAGCCGGGGGGGGGGGGGGGGGGGGAGCAAATCCAGACCCCCCCCATCAACCCCAGGGTCCTCTCCTGCCACAGGGGAGCCACCGGAAGAGGGAGGGCACGGCAAGATGGCCGCCGGGTCACGTGGTCGGCTGGACAAGATGGCCGCCGACCCCCATTGGCTGTGGTTGGTAGGACAAGATGGCCGCCGCGTCATGTGATGCCCATTTTGGCCACGGTTGACACAACAAGATGGCCGCCGAGCCACGGCGTGTCCATCGTTGACCACGGTTGGTGGCACAAGATGGCCGCCGGCCACCACTGGCCACACAAGATGGCCGCCGAGCCACTTCCTGTCCGTGGGCGGCCATGGTTGGTGGCACAAGATGGCCGCCGAGCCACGTCCCGTCCGTTGGTGGCCGCGGTCGGTGGCACAAGATGGCTGCCAGGGTGTCCCCAGTGTCCCCGGTGTCCCCAGTGACCCCCCAGTGACCCCTTGGCCCCCCCCCGGTGACCCCCCGGTGACCCCCCGGTGACCCCGTGTCCGTCCCATTTCCTCCCCCCCGTGGCCGTGGCCCCGTGGTGCTGGGGGTCCCCGTGTCCCCCCCAGCCCCCTGTCCCCGTGTCCCTGTGACCCCCGTGTGACCCCGTGACCCCCCCATGACCCCCCCGTGACCCATGACCCCCCCGTGACCCCCCATATCCACCAGGTCAACCCAGGTCAACCCAACGCCCCCACCCCCCCATGACCCCCTGGCCCCCTCCCAATGACCCCAATGACCCCATGACCCCACCCCAACGACCCCGTGACCTCCCTGCCCCCACCCCCGTGACCCCCGACCCCCGTGACCCCCCCCAGCAGGGGGAGTTGGGGGTGGCCATGGCGGCCGCCAGGTCTACCCAGGTCAACCCAACGCCCCCACATCCCCCATCCCCCCATCCCCCAATGACCCCATGACCCCACACCCCAACAGCCCCGTACCCAATGACCCCATGACCCATGACCCATGACCCCCCACCCCAGTGACCCCCCCCAACCCCCTACCAGCAAGGGGAGATGGGGAGGCTGCCTTGGGGCCGCCAGGTCTACCCAGGTCAACCCAATGTCCCCATAGCCCCCGTACCCCCATGCCCCAATGACCCCGTGACCCCAATGACCCCATGACCCCACACCCCAAGGACCCCATGACCCCATACCTCAATGACCCCATGACCCCATTGGCCCCATGACCCACACCCCAAGGACCCCATGACCCCACACCCCCATGACCCCACACCCCATGACCCCACACCCCAAGGACCTCATGACCCCAATAACCCCATGACCCCACACCCCAACGACCCCATGACCCCATGCCCCAATGACCCCATGACCCCATGACCCCATGCCCCAATGACCCCACACCCCACCGACCCCATATCCCGGTGCCCCCCCCGTGCCCCCTAGCAGGGGGAGGTGCCCCATGGGAGCCCCCAGCTCAACCCAACCCCCCCCCTACCCCAATCCCAACCCCCCCGTGACCCCCCACCCCAAACCCCCCCCCCGCCCCCCCTAGCACGGCGAGGTGGAGAGGCGGCCGCGGGGGGGGGGGTACTGGATGGCGGGGGGGTAACTCTGGGTCATCTGGATGGAGACGTCCGAGGAGGCGTCCGAGGGGCTGCGGGCGCGGGGCCAGGCGCGGGGCTGCAGGAATTGCCCCGACAGCCCCGAGCAGGCGCTCAGCCGAGGCCGCAGCAGCGCCGCCGGCGCCCGGCACGGCTCCTCCTCCGCGTAGCGCTTGGTGAACAGGTACACGGACAGCACCCCCGCGCCCTGCCGGACAGCCAGGGTGGGACACGGCGCGGGCCAGGGCGTGGGAAGGTGTGCGAGGGCGGGAGAGGGCGTGCAAGGGCGTGGGAGGGTGTGCGAGGGTGTGCAAGAGCGTGCAAGAGTGTGCAAGAGTGTGCGAGGGTGTGCAAAGGCAGTGCAAGGGCATGCAAGGGCGGGCAAGGGTGTGCAAAAGTGTGCAAGAGTGTGCAAAGGCAGTGCGAGGGTGTGC
>NW_028180671.1:0-3000 GCF_964211825.1 Aythya ferina
CCCCAACCCCATAGGGACCCCATAGAGTCCCCCAGACCCATAGGGCCCCCACCCCATAGAGCCCCCTGCCCCATAGGGCCCCCAGCCCCATAGAGCCTCATAGGAGCCCCCAGCCCCATAAGGACCCCACAGGGCCCCCCAGCCCCATAAGGACCCCACAGGGCCCCCACCCCACAGCCCCCCCGTACCGTAGGTGTCGGCCAGCACGCAGTGGGTCAGGCCCCCCCGGCAGGGCAGCGCTGTGGGGCGGCAGCCGTGGGGCGCGGGCCCCTCGCACGCCCAGCACTGCAGCCCCGAGGGGGGCGGCTCGGCCTCTGCACCAGTACGGACCAGTAAGAACCAGTGCCCCACAGGGCAGGACCCCCTGCTCCCCCCCGGCTGCCCCCCAGGTCCTCCCTGTCCATCCCAGTCCCCTCCCAGTCCCTCCCAGTGCCCCCCAGTCCCCTCCCAGTCTCCCCCAGTGCCCCTCAGTCCCCTCCCAGTCCCTCCCAGTCCCCCCCAAGTCCCTCCCAGTATATCCCAGTCCCCTCCCAGTCCCCCCCAAGTCCCTCCCAGTCCATCCCAGTCCCCTCCCAGTCCCTCCCAGTGCCCCCTAGTCCCCTCCTAGTCCATCTCAGTCCCTCCCAGTGCCCCCCAATCCCCTCCCAGTCCCCCCCAGTGCCCCTCAGTCTCCTCCTAGTCCCTCCCAGTCCCCCCCAAGTCCCTCCCAGTATATCCCAGTCCCCTCCCAGTCCCCTCCCACTCCCTCCCACTCCCTCCCAGTCCCTCCCAGTGCCCCCCAGTCCCCTCCCAGTGCCCCCCAGTCCCCTCCCAGTGCCCCTAGTCCTCTCCCAGCCCCTCCCAGTGCTCCCAGTGCTCACCAGTTCCGCAGTGGGTGCTGTTGCAGCAGCGCACCATGTGCAGGCTGTGCCCGCTCTCGAAG
This sequence comes from Aythya ferina, assembly GCF_964211825.1. NCBI lineage: Eukaryota > Metazoa > Chordata > Aves > Anseriformes > Anatidae > Aythya > Aythya ferina. The sequence goes on from NW_028180671.1 coordinate 923, forward strand.
CCCAGCAGCCCCCGGCAGGGCCCGGCCTGGCCGCAGCCCCGGATCCGATCGTCCCCGGGCTCTGAGGGGGGGGGGACACGGGGGGGGGGGTCAGGGCTGAGACCCCCCCCCTCTCTGAGGACCCCAGCACCCAAAGGAGCCCCCCCAGGGGTCCTCAGGGACCCAACGATGGCCCCAAAGACCCCAAAACCCCATGAAGTCACCCAGGAGACCCCCCAGGACCCCCCCAGACCCTCCAGGACCCCCCCAAGACCCCCCTGGACCCCCCCCCCGGACCCTCCAGGACCCCCTCCAGCCCCCCATAGTGACCCAGGACCCCCCCCAGGACCCCCCCTGGTGACCCCAGGACTCCCCCAAGACCCCCCTGGACCCCTCCGGACCCCCCCAGGACCCCCCTGGACCCCCCAGGACCCCCCAGGACCCCCCCATCCCCACCTTCGCCCCCCAGGCGCGTGGTCACGTCCAGGCAGACGTCCCCGGGGCGGGGGCAGCGCAGGGTGAGGGGGGGGCGCCCGCAGGAGCCGTCGGCGGCCGAGCAGGAGGGGCAGAAACGGGGGGGGCTGGGCGGGGGGAGGGGCTCTGGGGGGGTGGGGGTGGAGGGGGGGTCACGTGACCTCCTCAGCACCCCCCCACACACCCCACCCCCACCCCAAATCCCTGTCCCCGTGGGGGACCCCAAAGTCACTGCCCCTATGGGGGACCCCAAACCCCCCCCCCCGCCCCTATTGGGGACCCCCAATGGCGCCGTCCCCATATTGGTGACCCCAATACCCCCCACACCCTATTGGTGACCCCAAATCATCTGACCCTATTGGGGACCCCAACCCCATTATCCCCATAATGGGGACCCCAATGCCCCTGACCCCATGGGTGACCCCAATATCCCTGTCCCCATACTGGGGACCCCAGCACCCCCACCCCTATTTGGGACCCCAATGTCCCTGTCCCTATGGGTGACCCCGCCCCATATGGATGACCCCAACCCCATTATCCCCCTATGGGTGACCCCAATACCCCCCACACCCTATTTGGGACCCCAATACCCCTGACCCCATAGGTGACCCCAACCCCACTGTCCCCATATCGGTGACCCCAATGTCCCTACCCCTACTGGTGACCCCAATATCCCTGTCCCCATATTGGTGACCCCAACCCCACTGCCCCCCTAGGGGTGCCCCCAATGCCCCTGTCCCCATAGGTGACCCCAACCCCATTATCCCCATATCGATGACCCCAACGTCACCACCCCTATTTGGGACCCCCATGCCCCTGACCCCATGGGTGACCCCACCCCCTAGGGGTGACCCCGACCCTACTGTCCCCGTATCGGTGACCCCAATGTCCCTGACCCCATGGGTGACCCCAATGTCCCTACCCTACTGGTGACCCCAATATCCCTGTCCCCATATTGGTGACCCCAACCCCACTGCCCCCCTAGGGTGCCCCCAATGCCCCTGACCCCACAGATGACCCCACCCCCTAGGGCTGCCCCCAACCCCCCCCCGGCCCCATTTGGGGTCTCACCGCGGGGCCGGGGCCGGTTGCAGCGCTCCCCCCCGCAGCGCTCCTCGCTCAGGGTCACGGCGCGGCCGCGGGACAGGAAGGTGACGGTGACATCGGGGACCCCCGGCACCGCGCAGCCGCGCTCCTCCCGCCGCAACACGCGGCCCGACGCTGGGGGCGGGGCAGGGGTCAAGGGTCAGGGGTCAGGGGTCAAGGGCTGGGGTCAGGGGGTCGGGGGTCAAGGGTGTGGGAGGAGGGGTCAGGGGTCAGGGGTTGGGGACGTGGGGTCAGAGGTCAGGGGTCAAGGACTTGGGGTTAGGGGTCAGGGGTTGGGGACGTGGGGGTGGAGGATGGGGACGTGGGGTCAGGGGTCAGGGGTCGGGGACGTGGGGTCAGAGGTCAGGGGTCAAGGACTTGGGGTTAGGGGTCAGGGGTTGGGGATGTGGGGTCAGGGGTTGGGGGAACATAGGGTCAGGGGTCAGGGGTCAGGGGTCAGGGGTCAGGGATAGGGGACACGGGGTCAGGGGTTGGGGGTCAGGGAGATGTGGGGTCAGAGGTCAGGGGTCAGGGACTGG
>NW_028180670.1:0-3000 GCF_964211825.1 Aythya ferina
CCCAAACCACCCCAGGTGTCCCCAAATCCCCCCAATGACCCCCCCAATGACCCCCACAGTGTCCCCAATGTCCTCAAGCCCCCCCAGGTGTCCCCAAATCCTTCCCAATGTCCCCAAATCCCCCCCATGTCCCCCCCATGTCCCCCCCAGTGTCCCCAATGTCCCCAAGCCCTCCCAGGTGTCCCCATGTCCCCCCCAATGCCCCCCCCAGTGTCCCCAATGTCCTCAACCCCCACCAGGTGTCCCCCAAATCCCCCCCATGTACACCCAACCCCCCCCCAGTGACCCCCCCGATGTCCCCAACCCCCCCCAGGTGTCCCCAAATCACCCCCAATGTCCCCAAATCCCCCCAAGTGCCCCCCAAATCCCTCCATGTCCCCCCCAATGCCCCCCCCAGTGTCCCCAAGCCCCCCCAGGTGTCCCCAAATCCCCCCCAATGTCCCCCAAATCCCCCCCATGTCCCCCCCAATGCCCCCCCCCAGTGTCCCCAATGTCCCCAACCCCTCCCAGGTGTCCCCAAATCCCCAGCAAAGCCCCCCCCCAGTGTCCCCAACCCCCCCAGGTGTCCCCAAATCCCCCCAATGACCACCCCAGTGTCCCCAATGTCCCCAACCCCCCCCAGGTGTCCCCAAAATCCCCCCCAATGCCCCCCATGTCCCCCCCAGTGACCCCCCCAATGTCCCCAGTGTCCCCAAGCCCCCCTAGGTGTCCCCAAATCCCCCCAATGACCCCCAAATCCCCCCCATTTCCCCCCCAATGCCCTCCCCAGTGTCCCCAATGTCCTCAAGCCCCCCCAGGTGTCCCCAAATCCTTCCCAATGTCCCCAAATCCCCCCCATGTCCCCCCCAATGACCCCCCAGTGTCCCCAGTGTCCCCAAAATCCCCCCCAATGCCCCCCAAATCCCCCCCATGTCCCCCCCAATGCCCCCCCCAATGTCCCCAATGTCCCCAAATCCCCCCTAAAAACCCCCAACCCCCCCCATGTCCCCCCCAATGCCCCCCCCCAGTGTCCCCAGTGTCCCCAAATCCCCCCCCAAGTATCCCCCAAATCCCCTCCCATGTCCCCAAACCCCCCCCCCCAGTGCCCCCAGGGGTGGGGAACTACAACTCCCACAATGCCCCGTGCCCCCCCCCCCCCCCCCAGCACAGGCCTACATTTCCCAGCATGCCCCGGGGCTGGGCCTTGGACTCCATTTCCCATCACCCCCTGTGCTCCCTTGCCCACTGGACTCCATTTCCCATCACCCCCCACTCTCAGGACTCCATTTCCCATCACCCCTTGCACCCCTTTGCCCCTTGGCCTCCATCTCCCATCATCCCCTGGGGCCTTTCAGGCCTCTCCCTTGCTCCCTCCTCCCCCAGACTCCATTTCCCATCACCCCCTGGGCCCCTTTGCCCCCAGGCCTCCATTTCCCATCAGTCCTTGCGCTCAGGACTCCATTTCCCATCAGCCCCTGTGCTCCCTTGCCCACTGGACTCCATTTCCCATCACTCCTTGCGCTCCGTCCTCCGTTTCCCATCACCCCCTGGGCCCCTCAGGCCCCTTCTTCCCTCAGGACTCCATTTCCCCACAATCCCCTGGGCCCCTTTATCCCCCACCCTCCCTTAGGCCTCCATCTCCCATCCCCCCAGACTCCATTTCCCATCACCCCTGCTCCCTGGACTCCATTTCCCATCAGCCCCTGTGCTCCCTTGCCCACTGGACTCCATTTCCCATCACCCCCCGCTGCCCTCAGGCCCCTCCCTCCCTCAGGCCTCCATTTCCCATCACCCCCTGCTCCCTGGACTCCATTTCCCATCACCCCTTGGGGCCCTTTAGCCCCCTCCTTCCCCTCAGGCCTCCATTTCCCATCACTCCTTGCACTCCTGACTCCATTTCCCATCACCCCCTCCCCCCCGCCTCCATTTCCCATCACCCTCCGCGCCCCTTTGCCCCCTTGGACTCCATCTCCCATCGTCCCTGGGGCTTCTTGGGCCCCTTCCTCCCTCAGGCCTCCATTTCCCATCCCCCCCCGCTCCCCGGACTCCATTTCCCATAACCCCCCGGGTCCCTTTATCCCCCTCCCTCCCTTTAGGCCTCCATTTCCCATCACCCCTTGCACTCCAGACTCCATCTCCCATCACCCCCTGGGGCTCCTCGGGCCCCTTCTTCCCTTAGGACTCCATTTCCCACAATCCCCCTCTCCCTGGCCTCCATTTCCCATCAGCCCCTGTGCTCCCTTGCCCACTGGACTCCATTTCCCATCACCCCCCGCTGCCCTCAGGCCCCTCCCTCCCTCCCTCAGGCCTCCATTTCCCATCATCCCCTGGGCCCCTTCATCCCTGTCCTTCTCCCCGGCCTCCATTTCCCATCACCCCTTGCACCCCTTTGCCCCTTGGACTCCATTTCCCATCATCCCCTCTCCCCGGACTCCATTTCCCATCACTCCCTGCGTCCCCACACCCTTCCCATCCTCAGGCCTCCATTTCCCATCCCCCCCAGCTCCTTGGACTCCATTTCCCATCACCCCTTGCTCCCCTTTATCCCCCTCCCTCCCCTTAGGCCTCCATTTCCCATCACCCCTTGCTCTCTGGACTCCATTTCCCATCACCCCCTGGGTGGTCCCTCCCTGCCCCTCTCAGACTCCATTTCCCATCATCCCCTGCGCCCCTTTACCCCCCTCCTTCCCCCCAGGACTCCATTTCCCATCACCCCTTGCGCCCCTTTTGCCCCTAGGACTCCATCTCCCATCATCCCCCGGGGCCCTTCAGGCCTCTCCCTCACTCTCCTCCCCCTTGGACTCCATTTCCCATCACCCCCTGGGCCCCTTTACCCCCCTCCCTCCCCCCTAGGCCTCCATTTCCCATCCCCCCCCTCTCTCGGGACTCCATTTCCCACAATCCCCTCCCCCCGCCTCCATTTCCCATCCCCCCTTGCTCTCCGGACTCCATTTCCCATCACCCCCTGGGCCCCTTCATCCCTGTCCTTCTCCCCGGCCTCCATTTCCCATCACCCCTTGC
>NW_028180669.1:0-3000 GCF_964211825.1 Aythya ferina
TGGGGTGTTTTTGACGTGTTTTGGGGTCTCCATTAGGTTTTGTTGTGTTCTTGTTTGTCATTATGTTAAATAGGAGTGGATTGTGGGTTTTGGAGAACATCTGGTAGGTTTAGGGTGGTTTTGGGGTGGATCTATGGTTTTGGCGGATTTTCTTCCAGTTTTGGGGGTGATGCCGTTCTTGTTTGGGGTGTTTTTGACGTTTTTTGGGGTCTCTGTTGGGTTTTGTTGGGTTCTCGTTGGTCATCGTGTTGGAAAAGGGTAAATTGTTGGTTTTGGAGAACATCAGGTAGGTTTAGGGTGGTTTTGGGGTGGATCTATGGTATTTGGGGTTTTCTTCTGTTTTTTGGCGTGATCCTGTGCTTTTTTGTGTTGTTTTTGACGTGTTTTGGGGTCTCCGTTGGGTTTTGTTGGGTTCTCGTTGGTCATTATGGTGGAAAAGGATAAATTGTGGGTTTTGGAGAACATCAGGTAGGTTTAGGGTGGTTTTGGGGTGGATCTATGGTTTTGGCGGATTTTCTTCCAGTTTTGGGGGTGATGCCGTTCTTGTTTGGGGTGTTTTTGACGTTTTTTGGGGTCTCTGTTGGGTTTTGTTGGGTTCTCGTTGGTCATCGTGTTGGAAAAGGGTAAATTGTGGGTTTTGGAGAACATCAGGTAGGTTTAGGGTGGTTTTGGGGTGGATCTATGGTTTTGGTGTATTTTCTTCCAGTTATGGGGGTGATGCCGATATTTTTTGGGGTGTTTTTGACGTGTTTTGGGGTCTCCATTAGGTTTTGTTGTGTTCTTGTTTGTCATTATGTTAAATAGGTGTGGATTGTGGGTTTTGTAGAACATCAGGTAGGTTTAGGGTGGTTTTGGGGTGGATCTATGGTTTTGGTGTATTTTCTTCCAGTTTTGGGGGTGATGCCGATATTTTTTGGGGTGTTTTTGACGTGTTTTGGGGTCTCCATTAGGTTTTGTTGTGTTCTTGTTTGTCATTTTGTTAAATAGGTGTGGATTGTGGGTTTTGGAGAACATCAGGTAGGTTTAGGGTGTCTTTGGGGTGGATCTATGGTATTTGGGGTTTTCTTCTATTTTTTGGCGTGATCCTGTTTTTTTTGGGGTGTTTTGGACGTGTTTTGTGGTCTCCGTTGTGTTTTGTTGTGTTCTTGTTGGTCATTATGTTAAATAGGTGTGGATTGTGGGTTTTGGAGAACATCAGGTAGGTTTAGGGTGGTTTTGGGGTGGATCTATGGTTTTGGCGGATTTTCTTCCAGTTTTGGGGGTGATGCCGGTCTTGTTTGGGGTGTTTTTGACGTTTTTTGGGGTCTCTGTTGGGTTTTGTTGTGTTCTCGTTGGTCATCGTGTTGGAAAAGGGTAAATTGTTGGTTTTGGAGAACATCAGGTAGGTTTAGGGTGGTTTTGGGGTGGATCTATGGTATTTGGGGTTTTCTTCTGTTTTTTGGCGTGATCCTGTGCTTTTCTGTGCTGTTTTTGACGTGTTTTGGGGTCTCCGTTGGGTTTTGTTGGGTTCTCGTTGGTCATTATGGTGGAAAAGGATAAATTGTGGGTTTTGGAGAACATCAGGTAGGTTTAGGGTGGTTTTGGGGTGGATCTATGGTTTTGGTGTATTTTCTTCCAGTTTTGGGGGTGATGCCGATATTTTTTGGGGTGTTTTTGACGTGTTTTGGGGTCTCCATTAGGTTTTGTTGTGTTCTTGTTTGTCATTATGTTAAATAGGTGTGGATTGTGGGTTTTGGAGAACATCAGGTAGGTTTAGGGTGGTTTTGGGGTAGATCTATGGTTTTGGTGTATTTTCTTCCAGTTTTGGGGGTGATGCCGATATTTTTTGGGGTGTTTTTGACGTGTTTTGGGGTCTCCTTTAGGTTTTGTTGTGTTCTTGTTGGTCATTATGTTAAATAGGTGTGGATTGTGGGTTTTGGAGAACATCAGGTAGGTTTAGGGTGGTTTTGGGTTTGATCTATGGTTTTGGTGTATTTTCTTCCAGTTTTGGGGGTGATGCCGTTCTTTTTGGGGTGCTTTTGACGTTTTTTCGGGTCTCTGTTGGGTTTTTTTGGGTTCTCGTTGGTCATCATAGTGGAAAAGTGTAAATTGTGGGTTTTGGAGAACATCAGGTAGGTTTAGGGTGGTTTTGGGGTGGATCTATGGTTTTGGGGGATTTTCTTCCAGTTTTGGGGGTGATGCCGATATTTTTTGGGGTGTTTTTGACGTGTTTTGAGGTCTTCATTAGGTTTTGTTGTGTTCTTGTTTGTCATTATGTTAAATAGGAGTGGATTGTGGGTTTTGGAGAACATCAGGTATGTTTAGGGTGGTTTTGGGGTGGATCTATGGTTTTGGGGGATTTTCTTCCAGTTTTGGGGGTGATGCCGTTCTTGTTTGGGGTGTTTTTGACGTTTTTGGTGTCTCTGTTGGGTTTTGTTGGGTTCTCGTTGGTCATCATAGTGGAAAAGTGTAAATTGTGGGTTTTGGAGAACATCAGGTAGGTTTAGGGTGGTTTTGGGGTGGATCTATGGTTTTGGCGTATTTTCTTCCAGTTTTGGGGGTGATGCCGATATTTTTTGGGGTGTTTTTGACGTGTTTTTGGGTCTCCATTAGGTTTTGTTGTGTTCTTGTTTGTCATTTTGTTAAATAGGTGTGGATTGTGGGTTTTGGAGAACATCAGGTAGGTTTAGGGTGTCTTTGGGGTGGATCTATGGTATTTGGGGTTTTCTTCTATTTTTTGGCGTGATCCTGTTCTTTTTTGGGGTGTTTTGGACGTGTTTTGTGGTCTCCGTTGTGTTTTGTTGTGTTCTTGTTGGTCATTATGTTAAATAGGTGTGGATTGTGGGTTTTGGAGAACATCAGGTAGGTTTAGGGTGGTTTTGGGGTGGATCTATGGTTTTGGCGGATTTTCTTCCAATTTTGGGGGTGATGCCGTTCTTGTTTGGGGTGTTTTTGACGTTTTTTGGGGTCTCTGTTGGGTTTTGTTGGGTTCTCGTTGGTCATCATAGTGGAAAAGTGTAA
>NW_028180668.1:0-3000 GCF_964211825.1 Aythya ferina
TTTGGGGTTTCCCCTTTTTCATTTATTTTTTCCCCCTTTTCAGGGTTTTCCCCACTCTTTATATGGTTTCCCCACTTTTTATAGTGTTTCCCCATTCTTTATAGGCTTTTTCCGCTTTTTAGGGTTTCCCCGTTTTTTATAGGGTTTCCCCATTTTTCAGGTTTTCCCCATTTTTATAGGGTTTCCCTATATTTTATCTGTTTTCCCCATATTTTATAGGCTTTCCCCATTCTTTATAGGGTTTCCTCACTTTTTATAGGGCTTCCCCATTTTTCAGGCTTTCCCCATTCTTTATAGGGTTTCCCCACATTTTAGGCTTTCCCCATTTTTTATAGGGTTTCCCATTCTTTAGGGTTTACTCTTTCTTTATAGGCTTTCTCCACTTCTTATAGGGTTTCCCAGTTTTTTATAGGCTTTCCCCACTTTTTATAGGGCTTCCCTATTTTTCAGGCTTTCCCCGTTCTTTACAGGGTTTCCCATTCTCTAGGGTTTCCCTATTTTTATAGGTTTTCCCTATTCTTTATAGGGTTTCCCCACTTTTTATAGGGTTCCTCCATTATTTAGGCTTTCCCCATTATTTATAGGCTTTCCCCACTTTTCAGGCTTTCCCCATTTTTATATTTTATATTTTTTCCCATCCTTTAGGCTTTCCCTATTTTTATAGGTTTTCCCCATTCTTTATAGGGCTTCCCCATTCTTTAGGCTTTCTCCATTTTTTATAGGGTTTCCCATTCTTTAGGGTTTCCTCATTCTTTATAGGCTTTCCCCACTTTTTATAGGGCTTCCCTGTTTTTTAGGGTTTCCCAGTCTTTATAGGGCTTCCCCACTTTTTATAGGGCTTCCCGCATTTTAGGCTTTCCCCATTATTTATAGGCTTTCCCCACTTTTCAGGCTTTCCCCATTTTTATAGGCTTTCCCTATTTTTATAGGTTTTCCCCATTCTTTATAGGGCTTCCCCACTTTTTATAGGGTTTCCCCATTCTTCAGGCTTTCTCCATTGTTTATAGGGTTTCCTATTCTTTATATGCTTTCCCCACTTTTTATAGGGTTTCCCCGTTTTTTAGGGTTTCCCATTCTTTATAGGGCTTCCCCACTTTTTATAGGGTTTCCTCATTCTTTATAGGCTTTCCCTACTTTTTATAGGGCTTCCCCGTTTTTTAGGGTTTCCCATTCTTTATAGGGCTTCCCCACTTTTTATAGGGCTTCCCCTTTTTTTATAGCCTTTCCCCATTCTTTATAGCCTTCCCCCACTTTTATAGTCTTTCCCATTATTTTTTTATGGGCTCTCCCTTTCTGGGGCACCCCCCTCATATTTTGGGGTACCCTACCCATGTTTTGGGGTCGTCCCCACCCCGTACCTATGGATGCTGGAGCCGAAGTCCTCGAGGAACTCGACGCGGCGCTGGGAGAAGAGCAGCTTGGCCTCGGCGGGCAGGGGGCTGCGCAGGGCGCGCTCGAAGCAGCTCATGGTGTTGCCCTCGTTCTGCCGCACGTCGGCCCCAAACTCCATCTCCAGCAGGTTGGCGTGCAGCCGCGCGTTCTCCTGCAACCCCAAAAATGGGTTTGTGGGGTCCCCGGGGGGGGGTTTGGGGGCCCTGAGTGGGGTTTATGGGGTCCCCAGGAGGGTTTATGGGGTCCCCAGGGGGGTTTGGGGGCCTTGAATGGGGTTTATGGGGTCCCCGGGGAGTTTGGGGGCCCTGAATGGGGTTTATGGTGTCCCTGAGCAGGGTTTATGGGGTCCCCAGGGGTGTTTGGGGACCCTGAATGGGGTTTATGGGGTCCCCGGGGGGGTTTGGGGACCCTGAGTGGGGTTTATGGGGGCCTCAGGGGGGCCTAAATGGGGTTTATGGGGTCCCCAGAGGGTTTATGGGACCTAAATGGTGTTTGAGGAGCTCCAATTGGGCTTTTGGGGACTCTGAGTGGGATTTATGGGGTCCCCAGGGAGGTTTAGGGGGGCCTTGAGTGGGGTTTATGGGGTCCCCAGACAGGGTGTTGGGGGGCCTTGAGGCTTTATGGGGCCCTGAGTGGGGTTAGGGGGGCCTAAATGGGGTTTGAGGGGCCCTGAGGGGGGGGGTTGGGGCTTCTGAGTGGGGTTTGGGAGGTCCCAAGGGTGGCTATGGGGTCCCCAGTGGGGTTTTGAGGGGCTCCAAGCAGGGTTTGGGGGGCCCAAATGGAGTTTGGGGGGCCTGGAGTGGGGTTTGGGGTGGGCCAAATTTTACAGACCCAAAATTGGATTTAAAGGGTTCCCAGAGCCCCAAAAGAGCGTTTACAGGGTCCTTAGAACCCCAAAATTGGATTTATAGGGTCCTTAGAGCCTTAGAGCCCCGAAATTGGATTTATGGCATCCTTAGGGCCCCAAAATTGGATTTGTAGGGTTCTTAGCACCCCAAAATTGGATTTATAGCGTCCTCAGAGCCCTGAAATTGGATTTGTAGGGTCCTTAGTGCCCCAGAATAGTGTTTCTTGGGTCCTTAGAGCCCCCAAACTGGATTTCTAGGGTCCTTAGCACCCCAAAATAGGGTTTATAGTGTCCTCAGAGCCCCCAAACTGGATTTATAGCATCCTTAGTGCCCCAAAATAGGGTTTATAGGGTCCTTAGAGCCCCGAAATTGGATTTATGGCATCCTTAGTGCCCCAAAATAGGGTTTATATGGTCCTTAGAGCCCCAAAATTGGATTTATAGCGTCCTCAGAGCCCCGAAATTGGATTTATAGCATCCTCAGAGCCCTGAAATTGGATTTGTAGGGTCCTTAGCACCCCAAAATAGGGTTTATAGGGTCCTTAGAGCCCCGAAATTGGATTTATGGCATCCTTAGGGCCCCAAAATTGGATTTATGGCATCCTCAGAGCCCTGAAATTGGATTTGTAGGGTCCTTAGCGCCCCAAAATAGCGTTTCTTGGGTCCTTAGCGCCCCAAAATAGCGTTTTCTTGTGTCCTTAGAGCCCCCAAACTGCATTTATGCCATCCTTACCACCCCAAAAACGGATTCCTACTCCCTC
>NW_028180667.1:0-3000 GCF_964211825.1 Aythya ferina
GTTTGGGGTGGGATTTGGGGGGTTTGGGGGGTTTGGGGCAATGGGAATGGGGTTGGGGAAAGGGATTGGGGAATTGGAATGGGATTAGGAAATGGGAATGGGAACAGGAACGGGCGCTGCTCACCAAGACCAACCGCATCTACCGCATCTTCGAGCAGGGTGAGCAGGGTTTGGGGTGGGATTTGAGGATTTGGGGGATTTGGGGTGTGAGGAAGGAGAATGGGATTGGGGAATAGGATTGGGGAATTGGAATGGGATTAGGAAATTGGAATGGGAATGGGAACAGGACCAGGCGCTGCTCACCAAGACCAACCGCATCTACCGCCTCTTCCAGCAGGCTGAGAGGGGGGGATTTATTCTTTTGGGGGGGATTTGGAGGATTTGGGGGGCATTTATGGGGATTTGGGATGTGGGGATGGGGGCACAGGAAGGGTCTGGTGCCACAAACACCCCCAGGTGCTGCATCCCACAGCCCAGGCACTGACACCCCAAACACCCCCAAAACCCCATATCCCCCCCATTGCAGGCAAACGCTCCGTGACCCCCCCAGTTCATCAGCCCGGCCTCCCAGCTGGCCATCACCTTCGGGCTGAGCACCCTGAGGCTCTGACACCCCAAATACCGCCCCATAAACCCCCCAAAACCCCAAATAACCCCCAAATTCCCCCCAAAATGCCCATATAACCCCATTTCTCATTTCAGGGAAGCGCTCCGTGACCCCCCCTCGCTTCATCAGCCCGGCCTCCCAGCTGGCCATCACCTTCGGGCTGAGCGCCCTGAGGCTCTGACACCCCAAATACCGCCCCAGACCCCAAATACCCCCCCATAAACCCCAAATACCCCCCCCAAACCCTATAAACCCCCCAATAACCCCATTTATTGTTTCAGGGAAGTGTTCTGTGACCCCCCCTCGCTTCATCAGCCCGGCCTCCCAGCTGGCCATCACCTTTGGGCTGAGCACCCTGCGGCTCTGACACCCCAGATATCCCCCACAGACCCCAAATACCCCCCCATAAACCCCAAATACCCCCTCCAAACCCCAAACACCCCCTCCAAACCCTATAAACACCCCCAATAACCCCATTTCTCGTTGCAGGCAAACGCTCCGTGACCCCCCCTCGCTTCATCAGCCCGGCCTCCCAGCTGGCCATCACCTTCGGGCTGAGCGCCCTGAGGCTCTGACACCCCAAACACCCCCCCATAAACCCCCCAAAACCCCAAATACCCCATATAACCCCCCCAATAACTCCAAATAACCCCCAAATTCCCCCCAACCCCCCCCAATAACCCCATTTCTTGTTTCAGGGAAGCGTTCTGTGACCCCCCCTCGCTTCATCAGCCCGGCCTCCCAGCTGGCCATCACCTTCGGGCTGAGCACCCTGAGGCTCTGACACCCCAAACACCCCCCCATAAACCCCCAATACCCCCCAATACCCCCCATAAACCCCCCAAAACCCCAAATACCCCATATAACCCCCCAATAACCCCATTTCTCATTTCAGGGAAGCGCTCCGTGACCCCCCCTCGCTTCATCAGCCCAGCCTCCCAGCTGGCCACCACCTTCGGGCTGAGCGCCCTGAGGCTCTGACACCCCAAATACCGCCCCAGACCCCAAATACCCCCCCATAAACCCCAAATACCCCCTCCAAACCCTATAAACCCCCCAATAACCCCATTTCTCGTTGCAGGCAAACGCTCCGTGACCCCCCCTCGCTTCATCAGCCCGGCCTCCCAGCTGGCCATCACCTTCGGGCTGAGCACCCTGAGGCTCTGACACCCCAAACACCCCCCCATAAACCCCCAATACCCCCCAATACCCCCCATAAACCCCCCAAAACCCCAAATACCCCATATAACCCCCCCAATAACCCCATTTCTCGTTGCAGGGAAGCGCTCCGTGACCCCCCCTCGCTTCATCAGCCCGGCCTCCCAGCTGGCCATCACCTTCGGGCTGAGCGCCCTGCAGCTCCTCGGGGCGGGCGCGTGGCTGGGGCTGCGCCCCCCGCACGCGGTGCTGGACTTCGAGGCGGGCCGGGCGGCCGACCCCGAGCGTGCGCGGGGGGTGCTGCGCTGCGACATGGCCGAGGGGGCCACCCTGGCCTGCCTGGCCTACGCCCTGGCGCTGATGCTGACCTGCACCGTCTACGCCGTCAAGGCGCGCGGCGTGCCCGAGGCCTTCAACGAGGCCAAGCCCATCGGCTTCGCCATGTACACCACCTGCGTCGTCTGGCTGGCCTTCGGGCCCATCTTCTTTGGGGCCGCGCAGTCGGCCGAGAAGGTATGGGGGCAGTTATGGGGTCTTGGGGTTGTGGGGTCAGTTATGGGGTCAGGGGGGTTATAGGGGAGTGAGGAAGGAATGGGGTGATGGGGAAGGAACAGGGTGATGGCCTTCGGGCCCATCTTCTTCGGGGCCGCGCAGTCGGCCGAGAAGGTATGGGGGCAGTTATGGGGTCCGTTATGGGGTCTTGGGGTTGTGGGGTCAGTTATGGGGTCAGGGGGGGTTATAGGGGAATGGGGGAGTTAATGGGATGATGGGGAAGGAACGGGGTGATGGCCTTTGGGCCCGTCTTCTTCGGGGCCGCGCAGTCGGCCGAGAAGGTATGGGGGCAGGGGGGCGGTTATAGGGTCAGGGGGGCAGTTATAGGGTCAGGGGGGTTATAGGGGAATGGGAAGGAATGGGATGATGGGGAAGGAACAGGGTGATGACCTTCGGGCCCATCTTCTTCGGGGCCGCGCAGTCGGCCGAGAAGGTATGGGGGCAGTTATGGGGTCCGTTATGGGGTCTTGGGGTTGTGGGGTCAGTTATGGGGTCAGGGGGGTTATAGGGGAATGGGGAAGGATATGGGGTGATGGCCTTTGGGCCCATCTTCTTCGGGGCCGCGCAGTCGGCCGAGAAGGTATGGGGGCAGTTATGGGGTCAGGGGGGCGGTTATAGGGTCAGGGGGGTTATAGGGGAATGGGGAGTATTAGGGTAATGGGGAAGGAATGGGGTGATGGCCT
>NW_028180666.1:0-3000 GCF_964211825.1 Aythya ferina
GGGGACAATAACTAGGTTTTGGGGACAATAATGGGGTTTTGGGGACAGGAATGGGTTGGGGACAGGGGTTTGGGGACGGTTGGGGACAAAGACAGGGGTTTGGGGACAATGGCAGGGGTCTGGGGATAGGGACTGGGTTTTGGGGACAATTGCAGGGTTTGGGGACAGGGTTTGGGGACAATAACTGGGTTTTGGGGACAGGGACAGGGGGTTGGGACAGGAGTTGGGGACAGGTTTGGGGACAATGACTGGGTTTTGGGGATAATGGCAGGGGTTGGGGATGGGGTTGGGGACGATGCCAGGAGTCTGGGGACAAGGACAGGGGTTTGGGGACAAGGACAGGGGTTGGGGACAGGGATGTGTTTGGGGACAACAACTGGGTTTTGGGGACAGGGACAGGGGTTTGGAGATGGGGTTGGGGACTGGGAGAGGGGTTGGGGACAGGGATTTGGGGACAATGGCAGGGGTCTGGGGACAGGGACAGGGGGTTGGGGACAGGGGTTGGGGACAATGCCAGGGATTTGGGGACAGGGAGAGGGGTTGGGGACAAGGATTTGGGGATAGGGATTTAGGGACAGGGGTTGGGGACAGGGTTTGGGGACAAGGACAGGGGTTTGGGGATGGGGTTGGGGCTGGGGACAGGGGCTGGGGACCAGGATGGGTTTGGGGACAATAACCGGGTTTTGGGGACAGGGACAGGGGTTTGGGGATGGGGTTGGGGACAGGGGTTGGGGACAGGGGTTGGGGACAGGGGTTGGGGACAGGGACAGGGATTTGGGGTCAGGGATTTGGGGATAGGGATTTAGGGACAAGGGTTGTGGACAGGGTTTGGGGACAGGGATTTGGGGACAATGCCAGGGGTCTGGGGACAGGGCCAGGATTTGGGGCCAGGGCCAGGGGTCTGGGGACAATGGCAGGGGTCTGGGGACAGGGCCAGGGTTTGGGGCCAGGGATTTGGGGCCGAGCCCCCCTCACCCCCTGGTGGCCGCCAGCTCGGCCGTCAGCGCCTCCACGCGCGCCCGCAGCGACCCCAGCGCATCCCGAGCAGCCCGCAGCTGGGACAGGGACAGCCGATGGCACCGGGACGGGGACACGGGGACAGGGGGACATGGGGGGGACAAGGGGACATGGGGGGACATGGGGACAGCCACTGGAACCGGGACGGGGACACGGGGACAGGGGGACATGGGGGGGGACAGGGGGACATGGGGGGGACATGGGGACACGGGGACAGGGGGACACCAGGGGACATGGGGGGACACAGGGGGACATGGGGACAGCCGCTGGCACCAGGACACTAGGGGGGAGACAGGGGGACAGGGGGGGACAGGGGGACGTGGGGACACCGGGGTGACATGAGGACACTGGGGTGACACTGGGGTCACACTGAGTGGCGCTAGGTGACACTGGGGGCCACCGGGTGACACCGAGTGACACCGGGGTGACATTGGGGGACACGGGGGGATATCAGGTGGCACCGGGGTGACACAGGGGGACACAGGGGGATATAGGGACACTGGGGTGACACCGAGTGACACTGGGTGACACTGGGGGCCACTGAGGTGACACCGGGTGACATGGCGGGACATGGGGACACCAGGGTGACGCTGGGGGCCACTGGGGTGACACTGGGTGACACTGGGGGCCACTGAGGTGACACCGGGTGACATGGCGGGACATGGGGACACCAGGGTGACACTGGGGGCCACTGAGATGACACTGGGTGACATGGGGGGACATGGGGACACCAGGGTGACGCTGGGGGCCACTGGGGTGACACTGGGTGACACTGGGTGACACCAGGGGACACCAAGTGACACCGGGTGACACGGGGACACTGGGGGACACAAAGGGACATGGGGACACCAGGGTGACACTGAGTGGCACCAAGTGACACTGGGGGCCACCAAGGTGACACTGGGTGACATGGGGACACCAGGGTGACACTGGGGGACACAGAGGGACATGGGGACACCGGGGTGACACCGAGTGACACTAGGTGACACCGGGGGCCACCAAGGTTACACCGGGTGACACCAGGTGACATGAGGACACTGGGGGACACCAGGTGACATGGGGACAATGGGTGACACTGGGGGACATGGGGACACCGGGGTGACACTGAGTGACACTAGGTGACACCAGGGGACACCAAGTGACACCGGGGACACTGGGGGACACAGAGGGGACATGAGGACACCAGGGTGACACTGAGTGACCCTAGGTGACACCGGGGGCCACCAAGGTGACACTGGGTGACATGGGGACACCAGGGTGACACTGGGGGACACAGAGGGACATGGGGACACCGGGGTGACACTGAGTGACCCTAGGTGACACCAGGGGACACCAAGTGACACCGGGGACACTGGGGGACACAGAGGGACATGAGAACACCAGGGTGACACTGAGTGACCCTAGGTGACACCGGGGGCCACCGAGGTGACACTGGGTGACGCAGGGGTGACACGGAGACACTGGGGGACACTGGGTGACACCAAGTGACATGGGGACACCGGGGTGCCATGGGGACACCGGGGGGACACCGGGGTGGCACTAGGTGACCCCAGGTGACACCAGGTGACCCCGGGTGACCCCAGGTGACCCCGTGCCCCCCCCCTGACCTCCTCCTCCAGCCGCCGCCTCCTCGCCTCCTCCCGCAGCCGCTCGGCCTCCAGCCCCCGCGCCTCCGCCCGCGCCCGCCGCAGCCTGGGGGGGGGGGGCACAAATTTTGGGGTGGGGGGGGGGGGGACACGGACACGTGGAGGGGGGGGGACACGGGCACGGGGGGGGGGGTCTCGGAGCTCACTCGTCCCGCAGGGTCCGCACCAGGCGCCGCAGAGCCGCCGCCTCCGGGGGGGGGTCGGGGTCCTGGGGGGGGGGCGGGGGGCAAGGGGAGGGGGGTAGTGGATCCTGGGGGGGGGGGCGGGGGGGGGGTGAGGGGGGGTGAGGGGGGGCCCAGAAAGCGGGGTGCCCCCCCCCCCAGCCCCACCAATTGCC
>NW_028180665.1:0-3000 GCF_964211825.1 Aythya ferina
AAACTTAAAATCTTGGGGAGATTTATTTTAAAATTGAGAAAAATTTAAAATTTGGGGAGAATTTTAAGAATTTGGGGGAGGATTTTAAGAATTTGGGGGAGAATTTTAAGAATTTGGGGGAGAATTTTAAGAATTTGGGGGAGAATTTTAAGAATTTGGGGTAGGATTTTAAAAATTTGGGGTAGGATTTTAAAAATTTGGGGGAGAATTTTAAAAATTTGGGGGAGAATTTTAAAAATTGGGGAGAATTTTAAAAATTTGGGCAGAATTTAAAGAATTTGAGGAGAATTTAAAGGATACGGGGTAGAATTTAAAAATTTGGGGGAGAATTTAAAATTTGGGACAGAAATTAAAATTAGGGCAAAATTTTAAACTTTTGGGGTAAATTTTTAAAAATTTGGGGAGATTTAATTTGGGGGGGGTTGGATTTTAATTTTTTGGGTGGTTTCGGGGCTTTCCTCAACTTTCGGGGGGGGCTCAAATTTCAGGGGCGGGTTAAAAATTTGGGGTAATTCCCCCCTTTTTTTGTATTTCTTCGTTGTTTTTTTGTGGGGGGGGTCACGGATGGGCCCCCCCCATTTCGGGGGTCCCCCCCTTGACCCCCCCCGTTTTTCCCCCCCTCCCCAAATTTAGGAGGTGGGGAGGGGGGGGCGAAGCGGCGGGGGGAGGACGGCGATGGGGGGGGGGGGCGCTGGCGGCTGGAGGAGCCCCCCCCGGCCCTGCCCCCCCCCCAAAAACGCAAGGGGGGGGGCCCCCGACGAGACCCCCCCAAAACGCCGCCCGGACGCGGAGCCCGATGGCCCCCCCCGCAAGAAGGTGAGGGGGGGGGGGGGCTTAATTTTAGGGGAAAAATGGCCTTTTTTGGGGGGGGGGAGTTTTGGGGGGAAATCGCTCTTTTTTGGGGAAATTCTGAGTTTTGGGGGGGAAATTCTGATGTTTTGGGGGAAATTCTGATTTTTTTGGGGGGGGGAAACCCTTTTGGGGGGGGAAATCTGATTTTTTGGGGGAAAATCCTCTTTTTTTGGGAGGAAATGCCTTTTTTTGGGGGTGGCATGAAATTTGGGGTGAAATCGCCCTTTTTTGGGTAAATCACGTTTTTGGGGGGAAGGGAAATCCCTTTTTTTTGGGGACCAGATCCTTTTTTTGTGGGAAATCCCCTTTTTTTGGGGGGGAAACCCCTTTTTTTGGGGGGAGGGAATCCCTTTTTTGGGGACGGATGAATCCCATTGGGGAGGCAGAGTTTTTGGGGTAAAATCATCCTTTTTTGGGGAAATTCTTATTTCTGGGGGGTGAAATCTCTTTTTCTGGGGGGAGATCCCCCTTTTTTGGGGAAAATTCCATGTTTTTTGGGGGGGAACCCCAATATTGGGTAAAGAAACCTTTTTTGGGGGAAAACATCATTTTTTGGAGCAAAAATACCTATTTTTTGGTGTTTTATCCCCATTTTTTGGAGTGAAACTGATTTTTGGGGGGCTGAACCCCATTTTTTGGGGGAAAAAACACATTTTGGGGGTTAAGCCCCAATTTTGGGGAAGGGAACCCCCATTTTGGGCTTGAAACCCTCATTTTTTGCGGGTTGAACCCTATTTTTAGGGATTAAAATAGCCATTTTGGGGAAAAAATGCCATTTTTGAGGAAGAATTCCCATTTTGGGGTAGAAACCTGTAATTTTTGGGGTGAAAAATCAATTTTAGAGTGGGAGAACCCCATTTTTTGGGGGAAAACCCCCTATTTTTTAGGGGGAAGCCCCATTTTGGGAGGAAAACCCCCAATTTTGGGGCAAAAATACCAATTTTTAGGGGGAAATTCCAACTTTTGGGGTCTTTGGGGTGTCTGTGTTTTGGGGTGAAATCCCATGATTTCTGCTTTTAATTTGGCAGCTAAAAGGAGTTCGAGAGGAAAACCCCAAAAAGGTGGGGACCCCCGGGGGGGGATTTTGGGGGGGATTTGGGGGTCCTGGGAGGGATTTGGGGGATTTGGAGGGGATTTTGGGGGGGATTTGGGGTTTTTGGGAGTCCTAGGAGGGACTTGGGGGGGGATTTTGGGTGGGATTTGGGGGATTTTTGGGAATCTTAAGAGGAATTTGGGGAAGTTTGGGGGAGATTTGGGGTTTTTGGGAGTCCTGGGAGGGATTTGGGGGAGATTTTGGGTGGGATTTGGGGGATTTTGGGGATTTTAAGAGGAATTTGGGGTGGTTTGGGGGGGATTTGGGGTTTTTGGGGGTCCTGGGAGGGATTTGGGGTGATTTTGGGGTAGTTTTGGGGGGGTTTTGGGTGATTCTAGAGCATTTTGGGGTGGTTTTATGTTTTTTGGGTTGATTTTAGTTTTTTGGGGGCAGTTTTGGGGGTTTGGGGGCGGTTTTGGGGGATTTTGGGGCGTTTTGGGGGGGTTTGAAGAGTTCTGAAGGATTTGGGGCTGCTTTTGGGGCAGTTTTAAGGGTTTTTGGGTGTTTTTGGGGTGATTTGGGGGTTCCTGGGGGGGTCCCATCACCCCTTATCCCCCCCCCCCCACAGGCGGAGGTGACCTGGGGTCCCGGGGCCCCCCTGAGCTGCAGCCCCCTGGGGGGGCTCCCCCCCCTCCGGCCCCCCCGATGCTGAGGTGAGCCCCACACCCCCCGGGGGGGTCCCCAACCCCATAACCCCCCCACCGACCCCATAACCCCCCCCAAATTTCCCCCCTTGACCCCATAACCCCCCCCCAATTCCCCTCATACCCCCCCCCAACCCCCCCAATTCCCCCTAACCCCCTTAAATTTCCCCCCAGCCCCCATAACCCCCCCCAAATTTCCCCTACAACCCCCCCAATCCCCCCATAACCCCCCAATTCCCCCCATATCCCCCCCCTTAAGCCCCCCAATTCCCCCTAACCCCCCCAAATTTTCCCCCAGCCCCCATAACCCACCCAAATTTCCCCCACAACCCCCCATATCCCCCCCAATTCCCCCTATAACCCCCCCAACCCCCCTAATTCCCCCCATAACCCCCCCAATTCCCCCAAATC
>NW_028180664.1:0-2000 GCF_964211825.1 Aythya ferina
AGGGCCAGGCTTTGGCCGGGGGGGGGACTTCCCGGCCCCCGTCAGGGACATTTTGGCCCGGCTGGAAATTTGGGGGGGGGGCAAATTGGGGGGTGGGGGGGGAGGGGGGGCGGTGGGGGGGGTGAGGGGGGGGCAGGAGGGGGTGGAGGGAACCCCCCCTGTGCCCCCCCCGCCCCCCAGAATACGGGGGGGGGAGGCCGGGAGGGTCTTGGTGGCGTGGCCTGGGGGGGGGGGGGGGAAAAAAGGGGTCAGGGCCCCCCCCAAAAAAATGCACAAATTGCCCCAAAAAGACCCAAAATAAATCCTGCCCCCCCCAAAAAAATAATATTAAGCCCCCCCAAATTAATGCAGACCCCCCCAAAAGAGAGACCCTAAATATGAGCCCCCCCAGCCCCCCCCAAAAGCCTCAGAACCCCCCCAAAAAAAAATCCAGCCCCCCCCCCAAAAAATAGCCCCCCCGAAAAGCCCCCAGGCCCCCCAAAGCCCCCCCAGGCCCCCCCCAAAGCCCCCAATTTCCCCCCCCACCCCCCCATTACCCCCCCCAGGACCCCCCCTTAATTTTTTGCACCCCCCCCCCAAATTTTTATGCCCCCCCCAGACGCCCCCCCCCCAATTTTAACCCCCCCCAAACCCCTCAACACCCCCCAAAGCCCCCCCCAAACCCCCCCATTACCCCCCCAGGACCCCCCCCTTAATTTTTTGTGCCCCCCCCCAAATTTTTTTTGCGCCCCCCCCCAATTTTTAGCCCCCCCCCCCAAATTTTGTGCCCCCCCCCCTTACCTGTCATCCCTTGGGGCTGCCTCCAGCCGGGGGGGGGGCCCCCCCCCAGCGCCCCCTCCCCCTCCCCCCCCCCCACCACGTCCTCAAGGCCGTGGGGGGGGGGCCCAGGGGGAGGAGGGGGGGGGGCGGCGACCCCCCCCCCCACCCGCGGGGGGGCTGCTGGGGGGGGGGAGGGGGGGGGGGAGGCGCAGGGGGGGGCGGGGCTGCCGGGGGGGTGACCTGGGTGGGGGGGGGGGGAGAGAAAAATTTGAGGGGGGGTAAAAAAAAAAAAAAAGGGGGGGGGATTTTGGGGATGGGGGGGGGATTTGGGGGGGGGGGGATTTGGGGGAGGGGGGGGGATTTTGGGGGGGGGTCGCGCCCCCCCCGCACTCACCGGGGGGGGTCTCCCGGAGCCTCGGCCATGGGGGTCGCGGGCGTCGGAGGGTCCTGGGGGGGGGCACAAAAATTTGGGGGGGGGCACAAAAAATTGGGGGGGGGTCAGGAATTTGGGGAGGGGGCTGCAGGAATTTGGGGGGGGGGCTGGGAAAAGTTGGGGGGGGGATTTTGATGGTGGGGGTATTGGGGGGGGTCCAGGCTTTATGGGGGGGGGCTACAGGGGTGGGGGGGACACGGGGGGGGCAAAATTTGGGGAGGGGGCTTCTGGGGGGGGTCCAGGCCTCTGGGGGGGGCCCTGGGGGGGGATTTTGGGGAGGGGGGGGGGGCAGAAATTTGGGGAGGGGGCTTCGAGGGGGGGGGGAGAACAATTGAGGGGGGGCTTTTGGGGGGCATCCTGGGTTGGGGGGGGTCCTGGGGGGTGATTTTGGAGGGGGGGGGGGGCAGAAATTTGGGGAGGGGGCTCCTGGGGGGGGGGGGGGGTCAATTGAGGGGGGGGCTTTGGGGGGGGCTCCAGGCCTCAGGGGGCGTCCCAGGCCCCTGGGGGGGGAGGCACCGGGGATGGGGGGGGCCCAAAATCCTTTGGGGGGGGGTTCAGGGGTCCCTGCCCCGCCCCCCCGGGGTGTTTTTGGGGTGATTTTGTGGTATTTTGGGTTTTTTTTGAGGTGTTTTTTGCCCCCCCCCCCCCCGCACCTCGCTGCCGGCCGCCGCCGCCTCCATCGCGCCGCGCGCGCTGCGTCTGACGTCACGGCGTAACGCGGGGGGGCGTGGCCACGCGGAGGTGGGCGGGGTTAAGAGAAGGGGGCGTGGTCACCGCGCGAATCGGCCCCCGCCCCGCCCGGGGGGCG
>NW_028180663.1:0-2000 GCF_964211825.1 Aythya ferina
CTAAACCTACCTGATGTTCTCCAAAACCCACAATTTACACTTTTCCACCATGATGACCAACGAGAACCCAACAAAACCCAACAGAGACCCCAAAAACATTAAAAAACACCCCAAACAAAAATGGCATCACCCCCAAAACTGAAAGAAAATCCCCCAAAACCATAGATCCACCCCAAAACCACCCTACACCTACCTGATGTTCTCCAAAACCCACAATTTACCCTTTTACAACACGATGACCAACGAGAACCCAACAAAACCCAACAGAGACGCCAAAAAAACGTCAAAAACACCACAAACAAGAACGGCATCACCCCCAAAACTGGAAGAAAATCCCCCAAAACCATAGACCCACCCCAAAACCACCCTAAACCTACCTGATGTTCTACAAAACCCACAATCCACTCCTATTTAACATAATGACCAACAAGAACACAACAAAACCTAATGGAGACCCCAAAACACGTCAAAAACACCCCAAAAAATATCGGCATCACCCCCAAAACTGGAAGAAAATCCCCCAAAACCATAGATCCACCCCAAAACCACCCTAAACCTACCTGATGTTCTCCAAAACCCACAATCCACTCCAATTTAACATAATGACCAACAAGAACCCAACAAAACCCAACAGAGACCCCAAAACACGTCAAAAACACCCCAAAAAATATCGGCATCACCCCCAAAACTGGAAGAAAATACGCCAAAACCATAGATCCACCCCAAAACCACCCTAAACCTAACTGATGTTCTCCAAAACCCACAATTTACACTTTTCCACTATGATGACCAACGAGAACCCAACAAAACCCAACAGAGACCCCAAAAAACGTCAAAAGCACCCCAAACAAGAACGGCATCACCCCCAAAACAGGAAGAAA
Organism: Aythya ferina; assembly: GCF_964211825.1. Taxonomy (NCBI): domain Eukaryota; kingdom Metazoa; phylum Chordata; class Aves; order Anseriformes; family Anatidae; genus Aythya; species Aythya ferina. Next base: position 882 of record NW_028180663.1, read on the forward strand.
ATCCGCCAAAACCATAGATCCACCCCAAAACCACCCAACACCTACCTGATCTTCTCCAAAACCCACAATCCACTCCTATTTAACATAATGACCAACAAGAACACAACAAAACCTAATGGAGACCCCAAAACACGTCAAAAACACCCAAAAAAATATCCGTAACAACCCCAAAACTGGAAGAAAATACACCAAAACCATAGATCCACCCCAATACCTCCCTAAACCTAACTGATGTTCTCCAAAACCCACGATTTACCCTTTTCCACCATGATGACCAACGAGAACACAACAAAACCCAACAGAGACCCCAAAACACGTCAAAAACAACACAAAAAGTACAGGATCATCCCCCACCCCCAAAAAAAAAAAAACAAAAAACTGAGTACCATATATCCACCCCAAAACAACCCTAAACCTACCTGATGTTCTACAAAACCCACAATTTACACTTTTCCACCATGATGACCAACGAGAACCCAACAAAACCAAACAGAGACCCCAAAAACCTTAAAAAAAAAAAAAACAAAAATTGTCACCCCCAAAACTGGAAGAAAATCCCCCAAAACCATAGATCCACCCCAAAACCACCCTACACCTACCTGATGTTCTCCAAAACCCACAATCCACTCCTATTTAACATAATGACAAACAAGAACCCAACAAAACCTAATGGAGACCCCAAAACACGTCAAAAACACCCCAAAAAATATCGGCATCACCCTCAAAATTGGAAGAAAATCCCCCAAAAACCATAGATCCACCCCAAAACCACCCAACACCTACCTGATGTTCTCCAAAACCCCACAATTTACCCTTTTCCAACACGATGACAAACGAGAACCCAACAAAACCCACAGAGACCCCAAAAAACGTCAAAAGCACCCCAAACAAGAACGGCATCACCCCCAAAACTGGAAGAAAATCCGCCAAAACCATAGATCCACCCCAAAACCACCCTAAACCTACCTGAGTTCTCCAAACCCACAATCCACACCTATTTAACATAATGACCAACAAGAACACAACAAAAACCTAATGGAGACCCCAAAACACGTCAAAAACACCCCAAAAAATATCGGCATCCACCCCCAAAACTGGAAGAAAATACGCCAAAACAAT
>NW_028180662.1:0-2000 GCF_964211825.1 Aythya ferina
ACGAAGCAGATGAACTTTTTTCCCAAGAAGGAATGAGGAACAAAGCCTTCGTCCTGTCAGCCCCATCTCACAGTCACAGCCAGGCACAAGGCTGCCAGGCTGTCCCCGTGCCTGTGGCAGTGTGCCGCTCTGTCAAGCCACGAGGAGCATGGCAGGAGCACCCAGCCCTATTGCTTCTGCAATGAAATGGCTGCCTTTCTGCCCCTGCCGGGCTTCTCCTGCACTGGACACCACAAAGGAAAGGGAAGACGAGGTGCTGAGGCACAGGGAGCGAGCAACGCAACACCGGGGCCGGGCAGGAGGGCCCCGGGCACACTGGCCAGGTCCCCCCCTCAGCCCCGGCCCACCCAGCACCCCTAAGATGGCGGCGCCCGCCCTGCCTGCTCAGGCGGTCGCACGGTTGCCATGGCAGCGAGCCCCAGCAGAGGGTGGGGCTCCCTTTGCCCTGTGCTGGAAACCTCTGGGCTGTTCCCTAGCCAAGGGATGGTGGCAAATCCTGGGAGGGGGGTGACGAAAGAAACGGAGGATGCGGCTCTTCTCCAAAGCTTTCCAAAGTGCCCCACCTTGCCCCATTCTCCCTCAGGAGCGGGCAGGGCACAGAGCAGTGTCCCCCTGCTCTGACAGTCATCCCTTTTCCCATCTCTCAAGAACTCCCTCGTCAGCCTTTCTGTCTTCTCTGTGTGCAGGCTCTTCAGGTTGCGGGAGTCGGGACCTTTGCGGTTCTCCAAGAGCAATTCCACGTCAAGCAAAAGCGCACTTTGGAGACAGGAGACTTTGGGGCTGGAGCTCCCTGGCACCTGACGGGATGTGAAAGTCCTAGTCTGTGTGACTTTTTGCCATTTAGGGGATGAAAAGAAATGCTCACCAAAGCACGGACAGGACCTCCTGTGTGATCAGGCTCAAGGGAGCCTGATCAAAGGCACTGGGCAGGAGACTCTGATGCTGAGTAAAGGCCTTGGTTTGTTTGGTGAAGCAGAAAGGCCAAGCCCTGGCCCCCAGCCCCTGGGCAGGGAGGTCCTGTCCCTCACCCATGGCTCAGGGCTCTTCCTGGGGCAGTGGGATGTGGGGTGTGTGATGCTGTGTGAAGGACAATGCTATGACACCTGCTGGCCTCCCCACTGGGTTGCAAGGAGGCCACAAGGCCCCAGTGTCATGAGCACAGCATGTGTCCTTATGGGTCTCAGTAGCAGAGACAACTGCCATAGCCAAGGGGACAAAGCCCTTGGTTGTGCTGGGGCCTTCCAGCCTTGCCAGCGTAGTCAGTCTTCTCCACCACAGGCTGTCCTGCACTGTCCAATTCTTGCCCTATTCTCCCTGCAGGCTCTAGGCACACACTTCACTTCTCCCCCTTGCTCTCACCCTGGCATTTCCTTACTTTCACTGGTATCTGCCCACCCTCCCTGGCTGTCCTTTGAAACACAGTGGCATGGGCTGACCACAGACTCCTTCTTGGTGACGTCAGGCAGCGCAGCACTACCCTTTCGGTGACATTTCCTCCTCCCCATGCCCACTCTTCACCTTCTAAGCAGCACTTTGTCCCACTTTTGACTCTCTCCTGCTATTTCCCACCACCAGAGAATCCTCACCAGGATCTTCAAAGCCACATCCCTGCTGCTGGCCTTCCAGCTTCTCATGTAGATGTGACCAAGTTGTGTGCCCATTGCTGTCCCACCATGTGCTCAGGCAGAAGGGATGTGAAAACCCACACCCAAGGCCTCTTCCTGTATGGGGCCTGCCAGGCTCTCAGACAGAGGGCATCTCACAGTCAGTGTGCCAAGCAGGTGCCTTCTGCTGCCTTATCAGGGATGCTGGCAGGTGTAAGTGGAAAAGCACAGATGTCAGCCAGGAGGCAAGGGCTGAGACATCAGCTGCTTCAGGAAGCAGTCACCTCATAGGCCCTGTCCCCAGCCATGTTACTGCTGCTGGCCTGTCAGCTCCAGAGATTGAGCTGACCAGAGGCTTCCTACTCGTTGTTAAGTTTCTGAGGCACCACAGACCTC
>NW_028180661.1:0-2000 GCF_964211825.1 Aythya ferina
GTTAGGGTTAGGATTAGGGTTAGGGTTAGAGGGTTTAGGCTAGGGTTAGGGTTAGCGTTAGGGTTAGAGTTAGGGTTAGGGTTAGGTTAGGGTTAAAGTTAGGGTTATGCGTAGGGTTAGGTTTAGGGTTGGGTTATGTTCAGGGTTAGGGTTAGGTTAGGGTTAGCGTTAGGGTTAGGGTTAGGGTTAGGGTTATCGTAATGGTTTAGGGTTAGGGTTAGGGTTAGCTTTAGGATTAGGGTTAGGGTTACGGTTAGGTTTGGGGTTAGGGTTAGGTTTAGGTTTAGGGTTAGGGTGAAAGTTTTGTTAGGGTTTGGGTTAGGTTTAGGCTTATGGTTCCGTTAGAGTTAGGGTTAGGGTTAGGGTTCGGTTTTGGTTACGGTTAGGGTTAGGGTTCGGTTTTGGTTACGGTTAGGGTTAGCGTTAGGTTTTGGTTAGGGTTGGGGTTTGGGTTGGGGTTAGGGTTTGGGTTAGGATTCTGTTAGGGATAGGCTTAGGGTTAGTGTTACGGTTAGGGTTAGGGTTAGGGTTTTGTTAGGATTAGGATTAGGGTTCCGTTACGGTTAGGGTTAGGGTTAGGGTTAGGTGTAGGGTTAGGGTTAGGGTTAGGGTTGGGTTAGGGTCCCAGAGCTAGGGTTACGGTTAGGGTTAGGGTCCCAGAACTAGGGTTAGGGTTAGGGTAAGGGTTAGGGTTAGAGGGTTTAGGCTAGGGTTAGGGTTAGCGTTAGGGTTAGGGTTAGGGTTAGGGTTAGGGTTAGGGTTAGATCCGCCATTAGGGTTAGGGTTAGGGTTAGGGTTAGGGGTTAGGGTTAGGGTTAGGGTTAGGGGTAGGGTTATTAGGGTTAGGGTTAGGGTTAGGGTTAGGGTTAGGGTTAGGGTTAGGGTTAGGGTTAGGGTTAGGGTTAGGGTTAGGTTTAGGGTTAGGGTTAGGTTAGGGTTAAAGTTAGGGTTACGGTTAGGGTTAGGTTTGGGTTATGTTCAGGGTTAGGGTTAGGGTTAGGGTTAGGGTTAGGGTTAGGGTTAGGGTTAGGGTTAGGGTTAGGGTTAGGGTTAGGGTTAGGGTTAGGGTTAGCGTTAGGTTTTGGTTAGGGTTGGGGTTTGGGTTGGGGTTAGGGTTTGGGTTAGGATTCTGTTAGGGATAGGCTTAGGGTTAGTGTTACGGTTAGGGTTAGGGTTAGGGTTTTGTTAGGATTAGGATTAGGGTTCCGTTACGGTTAGGGTTAGGGTTAGGGTTAGGTTTAGGGTTAGGGTTAGGGTTAGGGTTGGGTTAGGGTCCCAGAGCTAGGGTTACGGTTAGGGTTAGGGTCCCAGAACTAGGGTTAGGGTTAGGGTAAGGGTTAGGGTTAGAGGGTTTAGGCTAGGGTTAGGGTTAGCGTTAGGGTTAGGGTTAGGGTTAGGGTTAGGGTTAGGGTTAGGGTTAGGGTTAGGGTTAGGGTTAGGGTTAGGGTTAGGGTTAGGGTTAGGGTTAGGGTTAGGGTTAGGGTTAGGGTTAGGGTTAGGGTTAGGGTTAGGGTTAGGGTTAGGGTTAGGGTTAGGGTTAGGGTTAGGGTTAGGGTTAGGGTTAGGGTTAGGGTTAGGGTTAGGGTTAGGGTTAGGGTTAGGGTTAGGGTTAGGGTTAGGGTTAGGGTTAGGGTTAGGGTTAGGGTTAGGGTTAGGGTTAGGGTTAGGGTTAGGGTTAGGGTTAGGGTTAGGGTTAGGGTTAGGGTTAGGGTTAGGGTTAGGGTTAGGGTTAGGGTTAGGGTTAGGGTTAGGGTTAGGGTTAGGGTTAGGGTTAGGGTTAGGGTTAGGGTTAGGGTTAGGGTTAGGGTTAGGGTTAGGGTTAGGGTTAGGGTTAGGGTTAGGGTTAGGGTTAGGGTTAGGGTTAGGGTTAGGGTTAGGGTTAGGGTTAGGGTTAGGGTTAGGGTTAGGGTTAGGGTTAGGGTTAGGGTTAGGGTTAGGGTTAGGGTTAGGGTTAGGGTTAGGGTTAGGGTTAGGGTTAGGGTTAGGGTTAGGGTTAGGGT
>NW_028180660.1:0-2000 GCF_964211825.1 Aythya ferina
AGGGATTATGGGCATTTGGGGGGGCTTTATGGGTTTTGGGGCCCTCTGGGGGGGGTCCTTGGTGCCCTGCCCCCCCCAGGGGGGGTCTCTCATCACCCCCTTGCCCCCCCCAACCCCACAGCGTGCTGTACATCTCCTGCACCGCCACGACGGCTCCTTCTTCCCGGGGGGGCCGGGGGGGCCCCGTGGCGCCGGGGCCGGGGTCGGGGCCGCGGCTTCACCCTCAACGTGGGCTGGGGGGGGCCACGCGCCGGGGACCCGGATTACGTGGCTGCTGTCACCCGCCTGGTGCTTCCCGTGGCCTGCCAGGTGAGGGGGGGGCCTCGTTAGCATGGGGGGGTTTTAATTAGTTGGTAATTAACCTCGTTAACCCGTTGCCCCCCCCCCCCCCCAAAAAAAAGTTCGCCCCACAGCTGGTGCTGGTGTCGGCCGGGTTCGACGCGGCGCGGGGCGACCCCCTGGGGGGGTGCGCGGTGTCGCCCCCCACCTTCGGGCTGCTCACCCACCTGCTGGGGGGCTGGCGGGGGGGCGCCTGGTGCTGGTGCTGGAGGTGAGTGGAGGCGGGGATTAGGGGGGATTAAGGGGGGATTAGGGGGTTTGGAGGGGATTAAGGGGGGATTAAGGGCGGATTAGGGGGGTTTAGAGGGGATTAAGGGGGGATTAAGGGCGGATTAGGGGGGTTTAGAGGGGATTAAGGGGGGATTAAGGGCGGATTAGGGGGGTTAGAGGGGATTAAGGGGGGATTAAGGGCGGATTAGGGGGGTTGGAGGGGATTAAGGGGGGATTAAGGGCGGATTAGGGGGGTTTAGAGGGATTAAGGGGGGATTAAGGGCGGGATTAGGGGGGTTGGAGGGGATTAAGGGCGGATTAGGGGGGTTGGGAGGGATTAAGGGAGGATTAAGGGTGGATTGGGGGGATTAAGGGGGATTAAGGGCGGATTAGGGGGTTTGGAGGGGATTTGGGGGGGATTAAGGAGGGATTAGGGAGGCCTGGGGTGGGATTAGGGGGTTTAGGGGGGAATTAGGGGGGATTAGGGGTTTTTGGGGGGATTAAGGGGGATTAGGGGGTTCAAGGGGACGTTGAGGGATTTAAGAGGGGGTTTGGGAGAGGACTGGGGCAGAGTTAAAGTTGTTGGGGGGATTATGGGAGGGGATTAGAGGGGATTAAGGGGGTTGGGTGGAGGATTGGGGGTGCTTGGGAGGGGATTAAGGGCTTTGGGGGGAGAATTGGGGAGGATTAAGGGGGGTTCTAGGGGAATAAGGGTGGATTGGGTGGGATTACAGGTGGATTGAGGGGATTACGGGTGGATTGGGTGGGATTACGGGTGGATTGGGTGGGATTACGGTGGATTGAGGGGATTACGGTGGATTGAGGGGATTACAGGTGGATTATGTGGGATTACGGGTGGATTGGCTGGGATTATGTCTTAATTTTCTGGGATTACGCCTGGATTATGGGCTCAAAACAGGATTTTGGGTTCTTTTTCCACTCCCTGACCCCCCCCCCTTTTATTTTTTAGGGGGGCTACAACCTGGGGGTGACGGCGGAGGGGGTGGCGCAGTGCCTGGGGGTCCTGTTGGGCGACCCCCGCCCTGCCCCCCCGGGCCCCCCCCAGCCCCCCGCCCCTCCGCGCCCTCGCCCTCACCCGCCGCGCCCACCGCGGGACCTGGGCCTGCCTCCGCCTGCCCCCCCCCGCACCCGGTGAGCCCCCCCCATAATCCCACCCCCCCACCTCGCGGGGACCCCCCCGCATCATTTTGGACCCCCCCCCACCCGGGGGGCACCCCCCAAATTTAGGGGAGGCCCCCCAAAAACGCCCCCCCCCCCCCCCCCCTTTGACAACCCTGCCCTGCCCCTCCCTGCAGGGCCCCCTGCCGGCGAAGCCACGCCCCCTGTGGGTGAAGCCACGCCCCTCACGGACAAAGCCACGCCCCCTGTTGGCAAAGCACGCCCCTTGCGGACGAAGCCACGCCCTCCGTGGGTGAAGCCACGGCCTCCCA
>NW_028180659.1:0-2000 GCF_964211825.1 Aythya ferina
GGACATAAATGGTGGTTTAGGGGCAGGATCGGGGGTCCCCATGGGGTTTTGGGTGGCCCTACAGGGATTTGGGGTGGGCTGGGGGGGCCCTAAGGGGTCTGGGACCCCCCCTCTAGGGTGTAGAGGGTGGTTCAGGGGTCCTAAGAGGTTTGGGACCCCCCATAGGGACATAAATGGTGGTTTAGTGGGGGGATTTGGGGTCCCCCAAGGGGTTTGGGGTGGCCCTATAGGGATTTGGGGTGGGCTGGGGGTCCCCAGGGGTCTGGGACCCCCCTTTGGGGTCCCCGGGGGTTTGGGACCCCCCTGTGGGGCCGTGTCCCCCCCCCCCCCCCCCCATCCAAGCTGCTGCCGCGCGCTGTAAATAGCCCAATAAACGCTCCCAGTTCGTTCCAGTGCCTCCCAGTTAATTCCAGTGCCCCCCCAGTTTGTCCCAGAGCCCCCCAGTTCAACCCAGGTCATCCCAGTGCCCACCCCCGGTTCATCCCAGTTCATCCCAGCGCCTCCCAGTTCAACCCAGTTCATTCTAGTGCCCCCATAGTTCATCCCAGTTCAACCCAGCTCGCCCCAGTACCCCCCCAGTTCAACCCAGTGCCCCCCAGTTCATCCCAGTGCTTCCAGTGCCTCCCCAGTTTGCCTCAGTGCCTCCCAGTTCAACCCAGGTCATCCCAGTTTGTCCCAGTTCATCCCAGTGCCGCCCCCAGTTCATCCCAGTGCTTCCCAGTGCCTCCCCAGTTCGCCTCAGTGCCTCCCCAGTTCAACCCAGGTCATCCCAGTTTGTCCCAGTTCATCCCAGTGCCTCCCCCCAGTTCGTCCCAGCACCTCCCAGTTCATCCAGTGCCTCCCACCCACTTTCAGAGTGCCCAGGCGTTGCAGAAGCCGCGCATTTGCACCATTGCAGCCCTTGCACACTCATTTGCACCACTGCACCCCTTGCACACACATTTGCACCCTTGCACACACGTTTGCACCATTGCAGCCCTTGCACACCCCTTTGCACCATTGCATTTGCACCACTGCACCCTTTGCACATACATTTGCACCTTTGCACATGTGTTTGCACTGTTGCAAGCCCTTGCACGCCCATTTGCACCATTGCATTTGCACCAGGGGATCCTTGCACGCACATTTGCACTTTTGCACACATCTTTGCACTGTTACACCCCTTGCACGCCCATTTGCACCATTGCATTTGCACCAGGGCACCCCTTGCACACACATTTACACTACTGCACACACGTTTGCACCATTGCAAAACCCTTGCACACACTTTTGCACACAACTTTGCACCGTTACAGCCCTTGCACGCCCCTTTGCACCATTGCATTTGCACCACTGCACCCTTTGCACATACATTTGCACCTTTGCACACGTGTTTGCACTGTTACAAACCCTTGCATGTGCATTTGCACCATTGCATTTGCACCAGGGCGCCCCTTGCACGCACATTTGCACCCTTGCACACGTGTTTGCACCATTGCAGCCCTTGCACGCCCATTTGCACCATTGCATTTGCACCACTGCAGCCCTTGCACGTGCATTTGCACCCTTGCACCCCCATTTGCACCATTGCACCCCTTGCACACCCATTTGCACCCTTGCACCCCCATTTGCACCATTGCAGCCCTTGCACGCCCATTTGCACCATCCCACTTGCACCAGGGCGCCCCTTGCACACCCAATTTTACACCACCCTCCCCATCTTGCACCAGGGCGCCCCTTGCACACCCATTTTACACCACCCTCCCCATCCTCCCCCCCTTCCCCCCCCCCGTTCACGTCCCTTGGGGTCGCAGCGCCCGCCCCCCCCCGCCCCATTGCACAACCCCCCCTTGCACAACCCCCCCCGCAACCTCCCCCCTACAACACCCCCCTCGCGGCCCCCCCAGTGCACAACCCCCCCCCTTTTACACCCCCCCTTTCGCCTTCCCCCATTTTACAACCCCCCCCGTACCCCACTTTTGGCCCCCCCCTTGCAGCCCCCCCCTTTTTACACCCCCTCC
>NW_028180658.1:0-2000 GCF_964211825.1 Aythya ferina
GTCCTCAGGGAGATTTGGGGTCCTGGGGGGGGAGATTCGGGGTCCTGGGGGGGGATTTGGGATCCTGGGGGGGGGGATATTGGGGTCTGGGGGGGGGATTTTGTGGGGATTTGGGGTTCCTGGGGAGGATTTGGGATTCTGGGGGGGGATTTGCAATCCTGGGGGGGGGGCTTGGGGTCCCTAGAGGGGAATTTTGGGGGGGGATTTGGGGTCCCCCCCCCCTAATTTTTGCCCCCCCCCCCAGGCTGACCCACCTGCAGCAGAGCTGCCAGCAGCTGGGGCTGCCCCCCCCGGGGGGGTCCCCGTGGCCCCCCCTGGCCGCCTACCACCGCTCCCTGCAGCCCCCCGAGCCCCCCCACAAGAGGCGGCGCACGGACGGTGGGGGGGGGGGGGGGACAGCGCCCCCCTGGGGACCCCCCCAATTTGCCCCTGTGTCCCCCAGTGTCCCCCCCACCCCCCCCTTGTCCCTGTCCTCCCCCCTTTGTCCCTGTCCCCCCCCCCCCATCCTGGTGCCCCCCCCATGTCCCCCCCTTGTCCCCGTGTCCCCCCCCTTGTCCCTGTGTCCCCCCCCCATCCTGGTGCCCCCCCCATCCTCGTGCCCCCCCCATGCCCCCCCCCTTGTCCCCGTGTCCCCCCCCTTGTCCCTGTGTCCCCCCCCCATCCTCGTGTCCCCCCTATGTCCCCCCCTTTATCCCTGTCCCCCCCCTTGTCCCTGTCCCCCCCCTTGTCCCCGTGTCCCCCCCCATCCTTGTGCCCCCCCATGCCCCCCCCCCTTGTCCCCGTGTCCCCCTCCCCTTGTCCCCGTGTCCCCCCCCATCCTCGTGCCCCCCCCATGTCCCCCCCCTTGTCCCCGTGTCCCCCCCCTTATCCCTGTGCCCCCCCCCCAGGGAGGGAGGTGACAAATTTGGGGGGGGGGCCCTTGGGGACAAACCCTGTTGGGGGGGGGGTCTCACATCGCCCCCCCCCCTTTTTTGTGCCCCCCCCCAGTGTCCTGGCAGGGCTCCAGCCCCCCCCCAGCCCTGCCCTCACCTCCACGGCGCTGCGGGCCCCCCCCGGCCCCCCCGGGGCCTCCGCGCCCCCGGCCCCAGCAGGTGAGTTTGGGGGGGGGGGGGGGGGGCATCCCCAAAATGGGACCCCCCCCCGGGTCCCCCATTCCTGCTGGGAGGGGTACTGGGGGGCACTGGGCATACTGGGGGGCATTGGGGGGGCACTGGGATGGGACTGGGGGGCACTGGAATGGGACTGGAAGGGCACTGGGCATGCTGGGGGGGGACTGGGATGGGACTGGGGGGCACTGGGATGGGACTGGGGGGTACTGGGATGGGACTGGGGGGGCATGAGGGATACTGGGGGGTGATGGGGGCCCACTGGGGAGGCACTGGGGGGTACTGGCATGGTACTGGGGGGCCACTGGGAATACTGGGGGGTACTGGGATGGGACTGGGGGCACTGGAATGGAACTGGGGGGGCACTGGGCATACTGGGGGGTACTGGGATGGGACTAGGGGGCACTGGGGGGTACTGGGATGGAGCTGGGGGGGCACTGGGCATGCTGGGGGGGACTGGGATGGGACTGGGGGGGCACTGGGAATACTGGGGGGGCACTGGTGGGTACTGGTATGGGATTGGGGGGGCATTGGGCATACTGGGGGAGACTGGGGGGGGTTATTGGGCATACTGGGAGGGACTGGGGGGGCACTGGGCATACTGGGGGGGCTCCCGGGGTCCTCCCCAGCCTGAGCCTGATGGAGGAGGAAGAGGAGGAAGAGGAGGAGGAGGAGAGGGGGGGGGGCAGCAGCGAGGAGCCCCCCCCGCAGCAGGACCGGGTGAGCCCCCCCCCCCACGGCCCCCCCAGCACCAAGGGGGGGGTCCTGGGTGCTCCCCCCCCCCCCAAAACCCCCCTAATTTGTGCCCCCCCCCCCCCAGCTCCGGGACCTCTTCGACTCCACCATCCTGGGCATCGAGGTGAGGGGGGGGGGGGCCCAAAATATTGCCCCCCC
>NW_028180657.1:0-2000 GCF_964211825.1 Aythya ferina
TCGTCGAAGAGCTCCATGATGGGGTCGGCCATGGCCCTATAGGGGCAAGACCCCCCCCCTATAGGGTCAAGACCCCCCTTATAGGGTCAAGAAGCCCCCCTATAGGGTCGTGACCCCGGTTATAGGGTCGTGACCCCCCCCTATAGGGTCGTGACCCCCCCCTATAGGGTCAAGATCCCGTTTATAGGGTCGAGATCCCGCTTATAGGGTCGTGACCCCGCTTATAGGGTCGTGACCTATAGGGTCAAGACCCCCCCTATAGGGTCAAGACCCCCCCTATAGGGTCAAGAAGCCCCCTATGGGGTCAAGAAGCCCCCTATGGGGTCAAGACCCCCCCCTATAGGGTCACTACCCCACTTATAGGGTCACAACCCCCCCTATAGGGTCAAGGTCTCCCCTATAGGGTCAAGAACCCCCCTATGGGGTCAAGACCCCCCCTATAGGGTCCCAACCCCCCCTATAGGGTCAAGATCCCCCCTATAGGATCAAGACCCCCCCTATAGGGTCAAGAGCCCCCCTATGGGGTCAAGAAGCCCCCTATGGGGTCAAGACTCCCCCTATAGGGTCACAATCCCTCTTATAGGGTCCCAACCCCCCCTATAGGGTCACAATCCCCCCTATAGGGTCACAATCCCTCTTATAGGGTCACAGCCCCCCCTATAGGGTCCCAATCCCCCCTATAGGGTCACAATCCCTCTTATAGGGTCACAACCCCCCCTATAGGGTCACAATCCCTCTTATAGGGTCACAACCCCCCCTATAGGGTCGTGGCCCCCCCAGAAGGTTTTCGGGCGCCGGGGGTCCGCAGCTCCGACCTGTGAAAGAGAGAGGGGGGGGTGAGAATCCTATAGGGGCCGCCCCGACCCTATAGGGACCCCCCAGACCCTATAGGGACCCCCCCAACCCTATAGGGACTCCCCAAACCCTATAGGGACTCCCCAGTCCCATAGGGACCCCCCAAATCCTATAGGGACCCCAAATCCTATAGGGGACCGCCCGATCATATATGGACTCCCCAGACCCTATAGGGACCCCCCAAACCCTATAGGGCCCCCCCGACCCTTTAGGGACCCCCCAAACCCTATAGGGACCCCCCTGATCCTATAGGGCCCCTCCGGTCCTATACGGCCCCCCTAACATTATAGGGACCCCCCTGACCCTATAGGACCCCCCCAGACCCTATAGGGCCCCCCAATCCTATAGGGACCCCCTGAGTCCTATAGGGACCCCCCGACCCTTTAGGGACCCCCTTGATCCTATAGGTCCCCCCCAATCCTATAGGGACCCCCCCAATCCTATAGGGACCCCCTGAGTCCTATAGGGTCCCCCCGGTCCTATAGGGACCACTCCGATCCTATAGGGCCCCCCCCAATCCTATAGGGCCCCCCCTGATCCTATAGGGGTGCAGGACCCCGAATCCTATAAGGGATCCTATAGGATCCTATAGGATCCCCAAATCCTATAGAAAAACACACAAAAAACTATGAAGAACCCCCCAAAAAAGCTATAGGGACCCCCCCAATCCTATAGGGAACCCAAATCCTATAAAGAACCACCCAGAAAATGATAAAGAAACCCCAAAAAAGCTATAAAGGACCCCAAAAAAGCTATAGGGACCCCCCCAAATCTACAGGGACCCCCCCAGAATCTATAGGGACCCCCCTAATCCTATAGGAATCCCCAATCCTATAAGGGACGCCGCAAATCCTACAAAGAAACCCCCAAAAACCTATAAAGAACCCAAAAAAAACCTATAAGGACCCCCCTAATCCTATAGGAACCCTAAATCCTATAAGGGAACCCCCCAATCCTATAGGGGACCCCAAATCCTATAGGGGAACCCGCCAAAATCCTATCAAGACCCCCCAAACACCTATAGGGACCCCACATCCTATAGGTTAACCCCTCAATCCTATAGGATAAACACCTAAATCCTATAGGGGAGCCCCCCCAAATCCTATAGGGGACCCCAAATCCTATAGGGACCCCCCAAAATCCTA
>NW_028180656.1:0-2000 GCF_964211825.1 Aythya ferina
AACCCGCCACCAGCCCCACAGCGCAACGGGCACCCCAAAAAGCCCCCCCCGAGACCCCCCCACAGCACCCTTGACCCCAAAGGGCCCCCCCCACAGCCTCAGGAGCCCCCCAACGGCCCCAAAACAACCCCAGAGCGGCCCCCCCCAGCCCAAAACCAGCCCCATGACCCCCCCAGGAACCCCCAGACCCCCCCTAGCCCCCCAAACAGCCCCATGACCCCCCCATAGCCCCTTAACGCCCCCATGACCCCCCCCCACTGTACCCCAAACCCCAAAACCTGCCCCCCCCCCTCACAGCAGCCCCCAAAAGGGCCCCAAAACCCTAAAGGGACCCCAAAGCTGCCCCCCAGCCCCTCCAGGAGCCCCCCCCGGGCACCGTGACCCCCCCAAGACCCCCCCAGCCCCCCCATAACACCACTCTGAGCCCCCCCCCGCAGTGCTGACCCCACAGCCGGCCCCCAGCCCCCCAAAGAGCCCCCCCAAACCCCCCCCGCAGCCCCAAAGCCCCCCCCCACCGGTTACCGGGGCTGGGTTTGGGGTTACTTGGGGTCAATTTGGGGCCCCCCCACCAATAACCGGGGCTGGGGGGGGCAATTCGGGGCCCCCCCCACCAGTAACCGGGGGTAGGGGTGGGTTTGGGGGCACTGGGGGTCAATTCGGGCCCCCCCCGCCGGTAACCGAGGTCATGGGGGGGGGTTTGGGGTTACTGGGGGTCAACTTGAGGCCCCCCCCCCCCCGCCGGTAACCGGGGGTAGGGGTGGATTTAGGGGCGCTGGGGGTCAAATTTGGGCCCCCCCCGCCGGTAACTGGGGACATGGGGTGGGTTTGGGCCCCCCCCCGCCGGTGCCGGTACCGGGGCTGGGTTCGGGGTTACTGGGGGTCAATGGGGAGCCCCCCCCCGGACCGGTACCAGGACTGGGGCTGGGTTTGGGGGCACTGGGGGTCAATTTGGGGTCCCCCCCCCCCGCCGGTACCGGTACCGGGGCTGGGTTCAGGGTTACTGGGGGTCAATGGGGACCCCCCCGCGCCGGTAACCGGGGATAGGGACAGGTTTGGGGTTACCGGGGGTCAATTCGGGCCCCCCCGCCGGTAACCGGGGCTGGGTTTGGGGGCACTGGGGGCCAATTTGGGGTCCCCCCCCGCCGGTACCGGGACAGGAGCTGGGTTCGGGGTTACTGGGGGTCAACTTAGGGCCCCCCCTCGCCGGTAACCGGGGGTAGGGACGGGTTTGGGGTTACTGGGGGTCAAATTCGGGCCCCCCCCGCCGGTAACCGAGAGCAGGAGTGGGTTTGGGGGCACTGGGGGCCAAATTCGGGCCCCCCCCTCGCCGGTAACCGGGGGTAGGGGTGGATTTAGGGGCACTGGGGGCCAATTTGGGGTCCCCCCCCCGCCGGTACCGGTACCGGGGCTGGGTTCAGGGTTACTGGGGGTCAATGGGGGCCCCCCCTCACCAGTAACCGGGGGTAGGGACGGGTCTGGGGTTACTGCGGGTCAAGTCCAGCCCCCCCCACGCCGGTAACCGGGACAGGGGCTGAGTTTCCCCCCCCCACCCCCCCCTCCGGTGCCCCCCCCCCCCGCTCCTCACCTGCCGGGCCCGCTGCACGGCGTCTGCGAACGCGTCCTTCCGGATCCCCCCGGCCGGGCCCCCCCGCCTCCTCCTGCCCCTCCGCCCCCCCCGGGGGCTCCTCCGGGGCCTGGCCCCGCTCCCACCCCCCCGCCCCCCACCCCCCCCCCGCCTCCGCCGCCGCCGCCGCCTCCTCCTCCTCCTCCTCCTCCCCCCCCCACAACCCCCGGAGCTCCCCCGGAGCCGGGGCCCGGGGGCGGAGGGGGCCCCCCGAGGCCGGGCCGGCGGCCGAGGCCCCCCCGGGAGGGCCGGGGGCCGGGGGGGGCCCCGCGGGGCTGAACTCGGACATGGCGGCGGCGGCGGCGCGGGCGCGAGGCGGGAGCAGGCCGCGCTCTCCACACACCGCGCGCGGGGGCACGCTGGGAGCGCCCCGCCG
>NW_028180655.1:0-2000 GCF_964211825.1 Aythya ferina
CGACGTCTGGCTGGGCACCAGCGAGCTCAGGTGAGAGCCACGGGATGGGGGGGGGGGGGCACAGTGCTGGGGGGGCTGCAGGCACCGTGCTCTGGGGTGGGGCACCGTGGTTTATTGCACCGCGGTTTATTGCACCGTGGTTTATTGCACCGTGACATGCCATGCATGCTCTGTCGTTTTGCACCGTGATGTGGTGCACCGTGGTTTATTGCACCATGGTTTATTGCACCGTGAGTTATTGCACCGTGGTTTATTGCACCGTGATTTATTGCACCGTGACATGCCATGCATGCTCTGTTTTGCACCATGACGTGTTGCACTGTGATTTATTGCACCGTGATTTATTGCTCCGTGACATGCCATGCATGCTCTGTTTTGCACCGTGACATGGTGCACTGTGATGTATTGCACCATGACATGCCGTGCATGCTCTGTTTTGCACCGTGATGTGTTGCACCGTGACGTGGGTGCACCGTGATGTATTGCACTGTGACGTGGTGCACCGTGATGTATTGCACCGTGATGTGTTGCACTGTGACATGCCATGCATGCTCTGTCGTTTTGCACCATGACGTGTTGCACTGTGATTTATTGCACCGTGACATGCCATGCATGCTCTGTTTTGCACCGTGACATGGTGCACCGTAACGTGTTGCACTGCGATGTGGTGCTCTGTGATTTATTGCACCGTGACGTGTTGCACCGTGATGTATTGCACCGTGACATGCTGTGCATGCTCTGTCATTTTGCACTGTGACGTGTTGCACCGTGACGTGTTGCACTGTGATTTATTGCACCGTGATTTATTGCACCATGATGTGTTGCACTGTGATGTATTGCACTGTGACATGCCATGCATGCTCTGTCATTTTGCACCATGATGTGTTGCACCATGATTTATTGCACCATGATTGATTGTACCAGGACATGCCATGTTCTGTTGTGTTGCACTGTGACGTGTTGCACCGTGACGTGCTGTGCTCTGTTGTTTTGCACCATGATATATTGCACCGTGATTTATTGCACCATGCCGTGCATGCTCTGTTGTTTTGCACCATGACGTGTTGCACCGTGACATGCCATGCATGCTCTGTTGGGTAGCACTGTGATGTGTTGCACCGTGCTGTGCTCTGTTATCTTGCACCACGACGTTTTGCACTGTCCTGTGCCGTGCTATCTCGTGTTGCATCCTTCTGTATCACACCAGGCCATGTTGCACCGTGCTGTGCCATGCTCTGTTGTGTTGCCACCATGACATACTGCACCATGCCGTGTTGCACCGTGCTGTGCTGCACCACATCGTCTTGCACCATTCTGTGCCATGCCATGCCGTGTTGCACTGTGCTGTGCCGTACCATGTTGCATTGTGCCACCTTCCACCATGCCATGCCATGTTGCACCATGTCATGCTACGTTGCACCATGCCATGCTACCTTGCACCATGTCATGCCACATTGCACCACATCGTGCCACGTTGCACTGTGCCATGCCATGTTGCACCACATCGTGCTGTGTTGCACTGTCATGCTAACCTTGCACCATGTCATGCCACGTTGCACCGCGTCATGCCACATTGCACCGTGTCGTGCCACGTTTGCACCGTGCCATGCCATGTTGCACCACATTGTGCCATGTTGCATTGTGCCATGCCATGTAACACCATGCCATGCTACCTTGCACCACATTGTGCCGTGTTGCACCATGCCGTGCCGTGTTGCACCATGTCATGCCATGTTGCACCGTGCCATGCCGTGTTGCACTGCGTCGTGCCGTGTTGCACCACATCATGCCACGTTGCACCGTGTTGTGCCGTGTTGCACCGCGTTGTGCCATGTTGCACCATGTCATGCCATATTGCACCACATCGTGCCACGTTGCACTGTGCCATGCCGTGTTGCACCGCGTCGTGCCGTGTTGCACCACGTCGTGCTGTGTTGCACCACATCATGCCACGTTGCACCGCGTCGTGCCCCATTGCACCATTTTGTGCCACCTTGCAC
>NW_028180654.1:0-1000 GCF_964211825.1 Aythya ferina
CCCCACCCCCCCAAAAAAAAAAACCTGGTGCCCCCCCCGTGCCCCCCCCTCCTCACCCGCAGGGGGGGGGCCATGTAGAGCAGGTCCTCGAGGCGCAGGGGGCAGCGGGAGGGGAGGTGGCGCTGGCAGAAGTCGCGCACCAGCCGCAGGTTGTGCAGGCTGTCGGCCACCGACATCGGCTCCTTCAGGCACACCTCTGGGGGGGGGGGGGGCACGGGGGGGGGGTCAATGGGGTGCGGGGGGGGCACGGAGACAACCTGCACCCCCCCGGGTAAAAAAAAAAAAAAAAAAAAAAAAAAAAAAAAAAAAAAAAAAAGCGCCCCCACCCCTCCTTCAGAGAACCAAAGGGGTGGGAGGACCAGGAATGGGCTTGTGCCCCCCCCCCCCCCCCATGACCCCCCCCCTCCCCAACAAATGTCCCCCCCCCCCGACCCCCCCGCACACTCACGCCCCCCCCCCAGACCCCCCAAATCCCCCCTCCCCCTCCTCATACCCCTCCATGACCCCCCCCATACCCCCCCATCACCCCCCACCCCCCGTGCCCCCCCAGCCCCCCCAAAATCCCACCCCCCCCACACTCCCCATTACACCCCCATGCCCCCCCACCCCCCATTACCCCCCCCACCCCCCCGGGCCCCCCCCAACCCCCCCAGCCCCTCCAATACCCCCCTGAGCCCCCCCCACACCCCATTACCCCCCCACCCCCCCCATCCCAGTTACCCCCCCTACCCCCCCCTACCCCCCCATCACCCCCCCAGACCTCCCATACCCCCCCAAATCCCCCCTAGACCCCCCCCATTACCCCCCAAATCCCTCCCCAATTACCCCCGCAAACCCCTTTTACCCCCCCCAAACCTCCCATTACCCCCCCACGACCCCCCCCCGACCCCCCACGCCCCCCCGGTGCCCCCCCCCACCGTCCAGCCCCAGCACCCGGGGGCAGCAGCAGCGGATGACGCCCACCAGCACCCCCATGCCCCCCCCCCAACCCCCTTTTACC
>NW_028180653.1:0-1000 GCF_964211825.1 Aythya ferina
CAAAACAACCCTAAACCTACCTGATGTTCTCCAAAACCTACAATTTACCCTTTTCCACCATGATGACCAACGAGAACCCAACAAAACCAAACAGAGACCCCAAAAAACCTTAAAAAACACCCCAAACGAGAATGGCATCACCCCCAAAACTGGAAGAAAATACGCCAAAACCATAGATCAAACCCAAAACCACCCTAAACCTACCTGATGTTCTCCAAAACCCACAATCCACACCTATTTAACATAATGACCAACAAGAACACAACAAAACCAAACAGAGACCGCAAAACACGTCAAAAACACCCCAAAAAATATCGGCATCACCCCCAAAACTGGAAGAAAATACGCCAAAACCATAGATCCACCCCAAAACCACACTAAACCTACCTGATCTTCTCCAAAACCCACAATTTACACTTTTCCACCATGATGACCAACGAGAACCCAACAAAACCCAACAGAGACCCCAAAAAACGTCAAACACACCCCAAACAAGAACGGCATCACCCCCAAAACTGGAAGAAAATACACCAAAACCATAGATCCACCCCAAAACCACCCTAAACCTACCTGATGTTCTCCAAAACCCACAATCCACACCTATTTAACATAAAGACCAACAGGAACACAACAAAACCCAACGGAGACCCCAAAACACGTCAAATACACCCAAAAAAAAAGAACAGGATCACGCCAAAAAATAGAAGAAAACCCCAAATACCATAGATCCACCCCAAAGACACCCTAAACCTACCTGATGTTCTCCTAATCCCAAAGCACACTCCCAACCACCATAAAACACATTAGGAACTCAACGAAACGCAACGGAAACCCCAAAACACTTCAAAATCACCCGAAGAAAGGAGAGGATCACTCCCCCAAAAAGAAGAAAACCCCAAATACCATGAATCCACGTGAAAACTCCCCCTAAACCTACCTGAAGTTCTCCAAAACCCACAATTTACCCTTTTACAACACGATGACCATGGAAAACCCAATG
>NW_028180652.1:0-1000 GCF_964211825.1 Aythya ferina
CTTTCCCATTTCCATTTCCCTCCCTTTTTCCCCCATTTTCCCCTTTTCCCCTTTTTTTCCCATTTTCCCCATTTTCTTCCTTTTTTTTTTTTTATTTCCCCCTTTTCCTCCTTTTCTTTCCCCTTTTCCCCCTTTCCCCTTTTTCCTTTCCCCCTTTCCCTTTTCCCCCTTTTCCCTTTCTCCCCTTCCCCATTTCCCCCATTCATTTTTCCCATTTCCCCCCTTTTTTCCCCATTTCCCCCTTTCCCCCCCATTCCCCCCATTTCCCCCCCCATTCCCCCCTTCCCCCCCCCTCCCCCCTCCCCCTTCACTCCCCTTCCTATTCCCTTCCCCCCACCCCCCCATCTTCCCCCCACCCCCCCATTTTTCCCAAAACCCCCTTTTTCCCCCAAACCCCCCCCACCCCCTTCCCCCCCCCACCCCCTTCCCCCCCCTTTCCCCCCTTCCCCCCCTTCCCCCCCGCTCCCTCCCTTTCCCCCCACCTCCCCCCGACCCCCCCCCGTCCCCCCCCCCCGGATTTTCCCGATTCTGCCTCAATTCCACCCCGCTCTGCCCCCGCCCCCGCGCCCCCCCCGGCGCGGCGCGGCCGCTGCGCCCGGCGCATGGAGGAGTCTCCGTGCGCCCACCGATGGAGGCGGAGGTAGGTGCAGCTCCCCTCCCCCCCCCACCCCCCCGGACCCCCCCCCCCACACAAACACCCCCCCCCCACCCCCCCCCCTACCCGTGGGGGGGGGGGGGTCCCAAAAAAAAAAAAAATAAAAAAAATTTTTTTAAACCCCCAAAAGGTTCAAAAAAGAAAAGAGGAAATAAAAAAAACCCGGGGGGGGGGGGGGGGGGGAGAAATGAAAGGCGGCCCCCCCCCGGAGTGAGAGGGGGAGAGAGAGAGAAAAAAAAAGGGAAAAAAGGGAAAAAAAAAAAAAAAAAAAGCGGAACCCGCCCGCGCCGCCGTTTGCATATCGGCACCGCCGCTTTGCATATTGATTGGGGGGGGGGGCCGGGG
>NW_028180651.1:0-1000 GCF_964211825.1 Aythya ferina
CCCGCCCCCCCCCACCTTCTGGGGGGCGTTGATGACCCCCCACGTGGAAGCCCGAACTGCAGCGACCCCAGGGCGGCCGCGCCCACGGCCAGGGCCAGGGTGGGGCGTCAGGCCCCCCCTCGGGGGGGGGCGGCTCCGAGTCCGCGTCCTGGGGGGGGGGGGGGCAAAAAGGGGGGGTGGGGGGGGTCAGAGGGGGGTGGTCAGAGGGGGGTGAGGGGGTATGTGGGGGGGTTAAGGGGGGGAATTGGGGGGTATTGGGGGGGGTAATGGGGGTATGGGGGGGGGATTTGGGGGGGGTATTGGGGAGGGGGGGGGCAAAAAGGGGGGGGTGGGGGGGTGGGGGGGGTGGGGGAGGGGTGATGGGGGGGTATGGGGGGGAAATGGGGGGGTGGGGGGGGGGTAATGGGGGTGTGGGGGGAAAATGGGGGGGGAATTGGGGGGGTATTGGGGGGGGGTAAAAAGGGGGGGTGGGGGGGTCAGAGGGGGGTGAGGGGGGTGGGGGAGGGGTGAGGGGGGGGGTATGGGGGGGTTAAGGGGGGGAATTGGGGGGGTATTGGGGGGGGTATTGGGGGGGGCAAAAAAAGGGGGGTGAGGGGGTGGGGGAGGGGTGAGGGGGGATTATAGGGGGGGAAATGGGGGGAGATGGGGGGGTTATAGGGGAGGGGGGGTCGTGGGGGGGGCCGGGGGAGGGTCGGGAGGGGCCATGGGGGCAATTGGGGGGAAGTGGGGGGGGCGTGGGGTCACGGGGGGGGGGGCAATGGGGGGGTCACGTGGGGTAAACGGGGGGCGTGGGGGGGTCCCGGGGGGGGGATGGGGGGAGACAGACACGGGGGGGGGGGGCAGAAAGAGGGGGGGGGGAGGAAAACAACGGGGTCGTGAGGGGGGGGCCCCGGGGGGGGGGGGGGCGCAGAGGGGACCCAGAGGACACGGGGGGGGGCGGGGGGGGTCCCAAAGGGGGCGGGGGGGGCATTGTCCCGCCCCCCCCCCCCCCCAAAAAAAG
>NW_028180650.1:0-1000 GCF_964211825.1 Aythya ferina
GGGGGGGGGCACCCCAAAAATTAATTAATGACCCCCCCCAATCCATTAATTAACTTCTTAATTGATTATTTTTAATTGATTAATTTTAATTATTTTTTTAAGCCACTTTCTGGATGATTTGAGGGGCTGTAGGGGGGGGAAGTGCTCTAGGAGCCCCCCCAGGTGGCTTAAATTTGGGGGGGGGCACCCCAAAAATTAATTACTGGCCCCCCAATTAATTAATTAATTAATTAATATTAATTAATTAATTTTAATTAATTAAGCCACTTTCTGGATGATTTGTGGGGCCGTGGGGGGGGCGAGGAGCTCCAGGAGCCCCCCCAGGGGGCTTAAATTTGGGGGGGGGGCACCAAAAAATTAATTACTGACCCCCCCCCCAATTAATTAATTAATTAATTTTAATTAATTAATTTTAATTAATTAAACCCTTTCTGGATGATTTGAGGGGCTGGGGGGGGTGAGGAGCTCCAGGAGCCCCCCCCAGGGGCCAAATTTTTTGGGGGGGGCCCCAAAAAAATTAATTAGTGCCCCCCCCAATTAATTAATTAACCCTTAATTAATTAATTTTAATTAATTTTAATTAATTAAGCCATTTTATGGATGCTTTGTGGGGCTGGGGGGAGGGTGAGGAGCTCCAGGAGCCCCCCCCAGGGGGCTTAAGTTTGGCGGGGGGGCACCCCAAAAATTAATTAGTGCCCCCCCCCCAATTAATTAATTAACCCTTAATTAATTAATTAAGGAACTTACCGGATGCTTTGCGGGGTCGTGGGGGGGCGAAGCGCTCCAGGAGCCCCCCCGCCACCCTCGCCCCCCTCCCCAGGAGCCCCCCCCAGGGGGGGAAGTTTTGGGGGGGGGGGGGCGAGGGGGAGGCGGGGGGGGGCGAGGGGGGGCGGCCGCTGGAGGCTGAAAATATTTTGGGGTGAATTCGGGGGATTTTGGGGTTTTTTGGGGGTTGGGGGGGATTTTGGGGTGAGTTTGGGGGATTTTGGGTAAGGGGGGG
>NW_028180649.1:0-1000 GCF_964211825.1 Aythya ferina
CACGGGGTGATGATGTCATTAGGAGGGTTGGGACGTCATCAGTAGGGTTGGGGTGTGGTCATTGGGTGGGGGTGTGGGCATTATGGGGGATGCTGTGGTGATGCAGATCAACCAGGTGACGTCATAGGGGATGTATGACGTCATCACGGGGTGGTGATGTCATCAGGAGGGGTGTGACGTCATCAACGGGGGTGTGGTGTCATCAGTAGGGTTGGGATGTCGTCAATGGGGCCGGGGTGTGGTCAATATGGTGGACACCGTTGGTACCCAGGTCAACAAGGTGACGTCATCGGGGACGTGTGACGTCATCACAGGGCGGTGACGTCATCCGGGGGGTGTGACGTCATCACTGAGGGTGGTGACGTCATCAAAAAGCAAGGATGTGGTCACTGGGGGGGGGTCGTCGCTATGGGGGCTGCCGGTTAGCCAGGTGACGTCATGGGGGGGTGGTGACATCATCATGGGGGTGGTGACGTCATTGGGGGGTGGTGACGTCATCACGGGGGCGGTGACGTCATCACGGGGGGCGTGTCCTAGGTCGGGCTGTTCACCGAGATCGGGCCCATGTCCTGCTTCATCTCCCGCCACGTACGGGGGGGGGGGGGTCATGGGGGAGGGGCAGGGGGGGGTCATGGGGGGGTCGTGGGGGTCAGGGGGGGTCATGGGGGGGGTCATGGGGGTCAGGGGGGGTCATGGGGGGGTCGTGGGGGTCAGGGGGGGTCATGGGGGTCATGGGGGGGTCGTGGGGGTCAGGGGGGGTCATGGGGGGGTCATGGGGGTCATGGGGGGGTCGTGGGGGTCAGGGGGGGTCATGGGGGGGTCGTGGGGGTCGGGGGGGTCATGGGGGGGTCAGGGGGGTCATGGGGGGTCATGGGGGGGTCATGGGGGGTCATGGGGGGGTCGTGGGGGTCATGGGGGGGTCGTGGGGGTCATGGGGGTCGGGGGGTCATGGGGGGGTCAGGGGGGGTCAGGGGGGGTCATGGGGGGGGTCGTGGGGGTC
>NW_028180648.1:0-1000 GCF_964211825.1 Aythya ferina
AAAAATTTCTTGCTGAGGCTTTTTTTTTTTTTTTTTTTTTTTTTTTTTTAACGTAAACCTGCACGTCTCTATTTTGAAATTCAAATGACAATTCACTAGACTGTTAAGTATAGCTCTACAGACACACAAATGAATCTTTTCTTCTAATTACTTTAATTCTCTGATGTGGAATGCTAAAAAAAAAAAATCACGTAATTTCAGCATTAAAAAAGTGATTAAAATGCCCCATTTGGCACCAAATGCTACCATCATAAACACAAATGAAGGAACTTGAAATGCGTTTCCACTTTTTGAATATCCAGTTCAAATTTAAAAGCCATGAATTTCAAAATAATGTGGATCTGAACTGAGTAATTACCCAAACATTCTTGAGTGACAACACAAAAATTGCTTATAATGTGCTCTGACCTCTAGAAGTTGAAAAACACTAAAATGCTAGTGCTCCTCTAAGGTGTGTTTTTTTCAAAAGATCTAATATAATACTTTCTTGCTGCACCTTGAAAACTCAGATGCACACATTGATGGGAGATCTGACACCAGCCACCTAAGTGGAAGAAGGAGCATTTACCAAGTTAGCAGTGAACTAAGCATCAAGCTTGCTGCTATGCTTACATACTGAATTAGGCTGATAAACAAAATGAATACAACAAATGATAAAAAATGATGATTTTCCAAAACAGAGTAGGTGAAGGTTTTTTTTTTTTTTTTTTTTTGGAATGATGGTGGTAGTGTATTAGTTCATTAACTGATCTGTGTTTTTGAAACAAACCCCACCAAAATAAAAAAAGAAACAAAAAAAGCCCCCACCCCTAAATTAGGTAAATGCACAACAGCAGTAGATTACTCAACTGAGGTAGCAGTTTTTACACATGTAATAGTTTCGAGCAGGGCTATGGTATAGTTGTGCATGAACTTCAGATAACCTTTGAGATGTCCTCAGTGAACAACACATAGCAATGCATAACAATGCACAACTTCACGCCTCGGTGTGCAGGAGCAT
>NW_028180647.1:0-1000 GCF_964211825.1 Aythya ferina
AGAAAGGAGAGGATCACTCCCCCAAAAAGAAGAAAACCCCAAATACCATGAATCCACGCGAAAACTCCCCCTAAACCTACCTGAAGTTCTCCAAAACCCACAATTTACACTTTTACAACACGATGACCAACGAGAACCCAACAAAACCAAACAGAGACCACAAAAACCTTAAAAAATACCCCAAACAAGAATGGCATCACCCCCAAAACTGGAAGAAAACCCCCAAAACCATAGATCCACCCCAAAGACACCCTAAAACTACCTGATTTTCTCCAAAAACCACAATTTACCCTTTTCCAACACGATGACCAACGAGAACCCAACAGAACCCAACAGAGATCCCAAAAAACGTCAAAAACACCCCAAACAAGAACGGCATCACCCCCAAAACTGGAAGAAAATCCCCCAAAACCATAGATACACCCCAAAGACAACCTAAACCTACCTGATGTTCTCCAAAACCCACAATACACTCCTATTTAACATAATGACAAACAAGAACCCAACAAAACCTAATGGACACACCAAAACACGTCAAAAACACCCTAAACAAGAAAAGGATCACCACCAAAACTGGAAGAAAATCCCCCAAAACCATAGATCCACCCCAAAACCACCCTAAACCTACCTGATGTTCTCCAAAACCCACAATTTACCCTTTTCCACCATGATGACCAACGAGAACCAAACAAAACCCAACGGAGACCCCAAAACACTTCAAATACACCGCAAAAAAGAACAGGATCACGCCAAAAAATAGAAGAAAACCCCAAATACCATAGATCCACCCCAAAGACACCCTAAACCTACCTGATGTTCTCCTAATCCCAAAGCACACTCCAAACCACCATAAAACACATTAGGAATTCAACGAAACGCAACGGAAACCCCAAAACACTTCAAAATCACCCGAAGAAAGGAGAGGATCACTCCCCCAAAAAGAAGAAAACCCCAAATACCACGAATCCACGCGAAAACTCCCCCTAAACCTACCTGAAGT
>NW_028180646.1:0-1000 GCF_964211825.1 Aythya ferina
GGAGCACTGGATGCAGAGGGTGATGCCCAGGTTGACGCTGGCCCAGGCGGGTTGGGGCTGGCGGCAGTCGCAGCAGTTCCCGTTCCCCTCCAACCCCAAAACGGCCCCAAGCACCTCGCCGCCCCCCCGCGGCCCCGACGCCGAGCCCGGCCTCTCGGGGGCTGCGGGGACGGAGGGGGGACCCCACAAAGGGTCAGGGGGGGGCCCCAGAGCCCCAGAGACGTAAGGAACCCATACAGACCCCATAAAGGCATAAAGAAGCCATAGAGAACCATAAAACCCCACAGCCCTATACAGACCCCATAGAGACCCCATAGAGCCCCACATAGATCCCATAGAGCCCCATAGCCCCATAGAGACCCCATAGAGCCTCACAGCCCCATACAGACCCTATAAAGCCCCGCAGCCCCATACAGACCCCATAGAGCCCCACAGCCCTATATAGATCCCATAGAGCCCCGCAGCCCCATAGAGACCCCATAGAGACCCATATAGACCCCATAGAGCCCCGCAGCCCTATAAAAAGCCCATAGAGCCCCACAGCCCCATATAGACCCCATAAAGCCCCACAGCCCCATACAGATCCATAAAACTCTGCAGCCCCATACAGACCCCATAGAGCCCCATATAGACCCCATAGAGCCCCGCAGCCCCATATAGACCCCAAAGAGTCCCACAGCCCCATAGAGACCCCATAGAGCCCTACAGTCCCATATAGACCCCATAGAGCCCCACAGCCCCATACAGACCCCATAGAGCCCCACAGCCCCATATAACCCATATAAACCCTATAAAACCCCATAAGATCACTTTTAGGGACCCCCCCCATAAGGATTTGGGGTCCCTATAACCCCCAGGAAAGGATTTGGGGTCCCAGAGACCCCCCTAAAGATTCGGGGTTCCCCTGTGCCCCCCCAGGGAAGAATTTTGGCCCCCACAACCCCCCCTAGGACCTTTTGGGGCTTATCCCTACGCTTTTGGGGTTCCAAACCCACTCTAT
>NW_028180645.1:0-1000 GCF_964211825.1 Aythya ferina
AAAATGGTGACCCCATAACCACAAAGTGGGGACTTTGGGGACCCCAAAACCATAAAATGGGGACTCTGGGGACCCCATAACCATGTGTGGGATCACCTTGGGGACCCCATAACCAGTAGGTAGGGACCTTGGGGACCCCAAAAGCACCAAATGGGGACCCCAGGGACCCCATAACCACAACGTGGGGACCTTGGGGACCCCAAAACCATAAAATGGGGACTCTGGGGACCCCATAACCCCCTCCCCTCACTTTAGGGACCCCATAACCACATAACAGAGACCCTTGGGGACCCCATAACCCCCAGGCAGCCCCCCCCAGACCCCCAAACCCCCCAAAACCCCATAGTCCCCCCCCCAAAAAAACCCACAGCCCCCAAAAACCCCACAACCCCCCAAAAACCCCACAACCCCCCCCAAAAACACCCATAACCCCCCAAAAACACCCATAACCCTCCCAAAAAAAAACATAACCCCCCCCCAAAACCCAATAACCTCCCCAGAAAACCCCACAACCCCCCCAAAAAACCCATAACCCCCCCCCAAAAAAAAACATAACCCCCCCAAGAACTCCATAAGCCCCCCCAAAAAAACACATAACCCCCCAAAAACCCCATAGTCCCCCCAAAACCCCCCCAAAAAAACACCATAACCCCCCCAAAAGCCCCATAACCCCCCCAAAAGAAAACATAACCCCCCAAAAAACCCCATAGCCCCCCATAACCCCCAAAAAAACCCATAACTCCCCCCAAAAGCCCCATAACCCCCCCAAAAAAAACATAACCCCTCCCAAAACCCCATAACCCCCCCAAAAACGCCATAGCCCCCCCCAAAACCCCATCACACCCCCCTAAAGCCCCCATAACCCCCCAAAAACCACATAACCCCCCCAAAAAAAAACCATAACCCCCAAAAAACCCCATAGCCCCCCCATAACCCCCCAAAAAGCCCCATAGCCCCCCCCAACAACCCCATAACCCCCCCCAAAAACCCCATAACCCCC
>NW_028180644.1:0-1000 GCF_964211825.1 Aythya ferina
GTGGATTAGGGGTTGGAGGGGGATTTGGGGGCGTCTCGGGGGATTTGGGGCCTTTTGGGGTGGATTTAGGCCTTTTGGGTGGATTTGGGGTGGATTTGGGGCCTTTGGGGGATCAGATTTGGGCTTTTGGGGTGGATTTGGTGTTTTGGGGTGGGTTTGGGGCCTTTTGGGGGTCAGATTTGGGGTTTTGGGGTGGATTTGGGGCCTTTTGGGGGTCAGATTTGGGCTTTTAGGGTGGATTTGGGTTTTTGGGTGGATTTGGGGCCTTTTGGGGGTCAGATTTGGGCTTTTGGGGTGGATTTGGGGTTTTGGGGTGGATTTGGGGCCTTTTGGGGGTCAGAGTTGGGGCTCAGGGGGCTGGATTTGTGGGGTTTTGGGGTGGATTTGGGCCTTTTGGGGGTCAGAGTTGGGGCTCAGGGGGCTGGATTTGTGGGGTTTTGGGGTGGATTTGGGGCCTTTTGGGGGGTCAGATTTGGGCTATTGGGGTGGATTTGGGGTTTTTGGGATGGATTTGGGGCCTTTTGGGGGTCAGATTTCTGTTTTTGGGTGAGATTTGGGGCTCGGGGGCTGGATTTGTGGGGTTTCGGGTGGGATTTGTGTTTTTGGGGTCAGATTTGGGATTTTGGGGTGGATTTGGGGCCTTTTGGGGGTCAGATTTCTGTTTTTGGGGTGAGATTGGGGCTCGGGGGGCTGGATTTGTGGGGTTTCGGGTGGGATTTGTGTTTTGGGGGTCAGATTTGAGCTTTTGGGGGCTGGATCTTCAGCTTTTTGGGAGGGATCTGAGGGATTTGAGCCTTTGGGCAGTTTTGGGGCCGATTTGGGGCCTTTTTGGGTCTGCAAACCCCAAAAACCAGCTTTCTTATTGCCACTTCACCAGGAATTAAAACCTTCTTCCCCAGCCGTTCACAGTCACACCTGGAGCAGCCTTAAATTAATCTCAAAGAAGCCAAAAAAAAAAGGCTGTAATAAAATAACAAAAGCATAAATTCATAAATTTTGG